>NW_022681454.1:173634230-173733160 GCF_009764315.1 Trachypithecus francoisi | reverse complement strand
CCTTGACCTCATACCCTCGTCCCCTGCTTCTCCCACCAACCCTCCCACCCCAGGTAACATGTGTGTTCGTATGACTTCTCTGTTAACAAACATCTTCACTTACATATAATTTACATATAATAAACTGCAACTATTGAAACTGATTCACAAGTTTAGATTTCTATCACCCTGGAAAGAAACCTCTTTTACATTAAGGTCACTTCACATCCTACTTTGCCCTCCCTAGCCCTATGTGGCCAGGAATCTCCTCTCCCCGTGCTTGTTCTGGATGTTTATATGAATGCCAGCTGTACAGACGTCCCTCACGGCACTCGCAGCTACTTACACATCTGCCTCTCTAGCCAGACTTACAGAAACTCAGTTTCCAGGGTCTAGCATTGTGCCTGGCACTTGAGGAATAATCAATAAATACTGGATTAATTAACACATATCTCTTTTTCCTCCTTTTCACAGGCAAGGAGGGGCAGAACCTGCATGTGAAAAGGAGGAAATGCAATAGAGAAGACTGTGCTTTACCTAAACTGGGGGTGGGGAGTTGAGTTCAGACAGGACGAAAGGAACTTGATGAACCAAGAAGTCAAAATTAAATACTTTCCAAAGTCACACTGATCTGTTAAATTTGGCATTAGCAGTGTTTAATATGAGAGCAACTGTCCATGAGATTTCCCGTGACACATAACCACTGCTTCTACATCTCAGGGAAAACTACCCATTTTCTGCTCTTGTCCTTTAATCCTTTCCAAGCACCTCTTGCAGCCCCTGTGTACTCTTCCTTGGGGCAGGGTCAACGGATTGCCCAAAGTTTTCTTCTGCCAGGTATGCTAATTTTGAAAAGAAATACTCCTTTCCTCTGGCAGTAGAAAATTTCTACTGCCTGAGGGCTATTTACATCACAGTGAAGTGATTCTGAACACATTAATCAATAGGAAGCATTGGTTAAAAGATTAGGCAAGTATTGGTCATTTAATTAAAATACAGTAGCATATACTCTGGAAGAATCCTCACAGTGAAGCAGGTAAAAATAAATCATTAAATTGCCCAAAATACCACGGGGATTGGGGGGGAACCAGGGGCGGGCAAGGGGCGGTTACTGTTCACATTTTTCTGAACATTCTTTATGGCAGCTCTCTCTGAGGACATATACATGTATGCATGTGTGTGCATGTGTGTGTGTGTGCGTGTATACTTACTTTGCAATGCATTGTACAGAGTTCTTCATTTCCGTGAATACAAATCTACAGCATCCATGGACGGCTACATGGCATATTCCATTGTGGAACATTACATGATTCATCTAAACTATCTCTTACTCCTGGACATTAAGGTTATTTTACTTTGTTTTTTCTCTGGGTAATATAAACAATTCTAAAAAGACTATGCACATTTATCTTTGCACAATTAGTTTTCTTATTAAAATAAATGTTTACACAGAAACTTTCTGTAACAGAGAATATCCAGGTTTTATCTTTTGATCAACACGGTAAAACTGCCCTGCAGAAAGACCACATACCTTTATGCTCTGATCAGCAGTGTATATGTGTCTATTTCCCTACACAAAGGAAACAACTGCATTTTCATAATATTTTGAGATTTTACAATAAGCGAAAAGCAAATCACAGCCTTCTGACACTGCTGTGTCGTACTGGGCAATCAGCATTTTATTAACCTTTATTACAACTGATGACTGCAAAACAACTTCTGAAACTTTCCTGCTCCTTGAGCATCTCTCTATCTCTGACCTCTATCCTTCCCCAGATCCATGCCCCACCTTAGTTCCTTCAACTGGAGTCATGGAGGCTGAGGAAAACACACATTCCCTAACAATCAAACTTATACAAATTGTAATGGTCTATTTTTTAAGGAAAATAGAAACACAATATTCATATTCTATTTGTATTTCAGTTGCTAGGAAATTTAAGCATATATTTATTGATGCTTTGTATTTCTTTCCTGAAGTCCTGTATCTATTTGCCTTATAAGAATATTTACCTTGGTTTTTCCACTGATGTTAAGAACCTTTGTTATCACATATTAACATTCTATATATACATAGACATGTTTATTTCTGGACCCTCTATTCTTTCCATTATCTTATTATCTTAAATAATATAAATTTATGATGAATCTCAATATCTATTAGGGCATAACCCCTCTTCCAATATTGCCTAATAGCACTTTACTTGCTTTATATATTTTTTTCAGAAGTACTTTAAAATCACTTGACAAATTAAAAATTCTAATAGGTTTTTGCTTGAATTTACATTGAATGCATAATTAAGTTTTAGTGATTTCATATCATTAATGTTTTAAACTTCCTCACTGTAGCAGTAGAAGTATTAGTAGAAACAGTCAAATAATTAGCAAATGGAACTAAATGCTTAGTATGTATAAGATGATTTCCGAACACTTAAGATCATGTCTTTTATCCATCAGGAAAATCTTGTAGATAGGATAATTTTTAGTATCGTCATTATTTTGTAGATAGGAAAACTGAGGTATAGAATATAGAAAACTTGATAAATGGTCAAATAATCAGTAAAGACTAGAGCTAGAATTCCGCTCAAACATTTTGAAAAGAGAGTCCCTATAATGATAACTCTGCAACTGAGATACATCCTTCCATGAAAGTGTTAATGTTTTTCACATTTAAAACATGTTTTTAACCCAGGGTCTGTACAGGTCTTGTTGAATGTGTATCTACACATTTTATGTTTCAAGGTGCAGTTTTTAATTATTAGATTTCCTTATATTTCCAAAAATTTTGGCATCATAAATACTATCAATAATTTGTTTGGTAAATGTCTAATGTATTGAATGCTAATTGTTTCTGAACATATTTTTGTCGCTTCAGGTTTTCAAAAATAAACAATAATACGGCATTCTTATTTCCAATTTTTATACCTCTGAATTCTTTTTATTTTCTAATTCCTTTGCCTAATAATTCAATAAAAATAAAGTTTTTATTAAAAATAGACATTAAAGCTAACAAAATGCCTTTTTTTTTTTTTTTTTTTTCAGATGGATTCTCACTCTGTTGCCAGGCTGTAGTACAGTGGCACCATCTCGGCTTGCTGCACTCTCCGCATCCCGAGTTCAAGCAATTCTCCTGCTGCAGCCTCCCAAGTATCTGGGACTACAGGCACTTGCCACCACCACCGGCTAATTTTTGTATTTTTAATAGAGACGGGGTTTCAGTATGTTGGCCAGGCTGGTCTTGAACTCCTGACCTCATGAACCTCTAGCCTGGGCCTCCCAAAGTGCTGGAATTACAGGCATGAGCCACCACTCTGGCCACTAAATGCCTTTTCAATAGTCATATATATTTTTCCAATTTTAGGGTCATTGATCATATTGATTTATATAATTAATTAGGATAATTTTCTTCTTTCTTTATAACCTCCAACACTTAAAATGGCATAGCCTTCTTGACCATAGAAGAAATTCAATAATAAAATTTTCTAGCCATAGTACTTTTTATATTTAGGATAGCTCAAAAGCTATCTTCCTACTGGAAAACTTACAGATTTAATCACTTACTGAGACAATTCTTCTCATTTATAGCCCCTGAAATATTATTAATTTGATGCATATTTTCTTGCTGTCATTTCTGATTCTATTTGCTTTCATAATTTTTGATCAAGCAAGTGTTCTGTATTTTATTTCTTAG
This sequence comes from Trachypithecus francoisi, assembly GCF_009764315.1. Taxonomy (NCBI): domain Eukaryota; kingdom Metazoa; phylum Chordata; class Mammalia; order Primates; family Cercopithecidae; genus Trachypithecus; species Trachypithecus francoisi. The sequence continues at coordinate 173,729,493 of NW_022681454.1, read as the reverse complement.
TTTCAAGGAACAGGTTTCTGAATTCATTTTCAAATTCTGCTTTCCCTCCTACTTGATTAATTTATGTTTTCATATGTACTAAATCATTCATTCTAATTGTGTGAATTTTGTTGTGTTGATATTTTTCAGATGTTTAAGTAATTCATCTTTTTTATTTAGTAATTATTTAAGATATTAAGTTCCTTTTTATTACGGTTTGTGTACTATCATAGATTCCATATGTGGCATATTTTTACTGCTATTTTCTACAGAATCTGGAATTATAGTTTTAGTTTCTTCTTTTTGCATGTTATTTCTCAATTTGTTACATTAGTTTTATACCAGAGACTAGTCTATCATTAGAAATTTGTCATAATTTACCGAGTTTCTGTGTGTGAGTGTGTATTTGGCTAAGCATATGGTAACATAAATAGTATATATAGTTTGTTTGTCAATACATTTCGCTTCTTTGCTTATATAGTACAGAGCTTGCTCATCTCTTGAATGATATTTATTAGTTATATCAGTACAATCATTCTTGCCACAATTTAATTATTGCATTATTAGTTTTTCACAAATTACATAAAGCTAAACTCATCTACTCTTTGTATTTCTCTTTTTTGCTCTATATTTATCAATTTTGTTACATATTTTAATTGTATGTAATAAGATGATATTAGAGACCGATATTTTTTGTTGTGGTTTTGTCGGGAGAATTTCAGAGTATAATCAAAAACTCTTCTCCCTCATTTCCACTTACTTTCCAAGAAAATATATAAAATTTTGTGTTTGCATCTAAATAAAATCTACAGCTATGAAAACCGTTAAAGTCATTAAAAATTCAGCAAAAGAGCAGCAAATATTTTAAATGATAAATCACATATTGGGAAGTGTGAGATGTGTCTTGAATTAATGTGCACTTTTTATCATAACAGTATCCTCGAAATCTGCATCATGGAGTGATAATCAAGTCAGAATATATCAAATTGAGTTTCTCATACTTTAGTATTTAAACTGTAAAAAGGGGAGCCTAAGAAATAATTTATATTCAATTTTCTTTTTTACAGTGCTATGATTTCAAAGGTTACATGACTAATGTTAGTTTCCAACATTGTTCTGCAAAGAATAAAAGCTTTGTGCTAACTAGAGAATATTTAAAATTCACTAAACTCAAGATATACATATCAGTTTCTGGTCCCCACCCACCCACCCAATTTGAATAACGGCATCTATTGAGAAAGAATGGGACAAGAATGAAAATAAAGAGAGCACCATTTTCATATGCCAGAAACTGTGCCAGAATTACACTGTTCTATAAGAGTTATATAAGAGTTCTATAAGCCAATAAGAGGTTATTTAAATTCAAGTTAATTAAAATTAAATACATTCCAAGTGGAAACTATGTGGCTAGTGGCTACTGTTTTGAATACCATAGTTAGAGAACAATCCCAGAACCACAGAAAGTTCTTTTGGACAGCACTGAGGGCAGTTATTTTTCTTCCCAAGAATAATGAAATCTAATTTCTTTTTATTCATCTCATTTCTGCTGGGACAACTTACGTTCAGAAGAAAAAATAAACAGCATATTCAAGTTTAGAATAGTAATAACTGGTGAACCAATGAGTTTATGTCAGTTCAGTTTGGTTTCTGAGCTCTGCTTTTTCCACTTATTATGAAGAATTGACTGACGGAAAGAAATCCTTAACATTAGGAATAGCTCATGGAAGGCCCCTCCCTAAGCTAAACACAGCCTCGAAAATCTCACCAGAGGTAGCACTGGCACAATTTGTCCCTGGAATATTTAATCCTTGTCCTTTCTATATTCCTTGTCTTATGCTAGATTCTCTGAATTTTGCTGAGTTCTAACTAGTGTGTACATTTTTGAATTAAATTCACATTGCAACTCAGGTTTTTCCATTACTTCTTATCTCTAGCAAAGATTTAGCAACTGTGCCAAATAGTATATTTATATTTTATACCACCTACTGAGATAACTTCTGCAGGTGACACAGTCTAAATGTCATGTGCAAACTTAACCCTTTAAGTTCTACCAACATTGTCCTTTTCCACATTTGTGGATTGAATAACATCTCCCAAGAAGATACGCCTAAATCCTAACCCCCAGTACTTAAGAATGTGAATTTACTGTTAAAAAACAATTTTTGCAGATGCAATTAAGGATCATGGGATGAGATCATCTTGGATTCAAGGTGAGCAGTAAATCCAATGACCTGTGTCCTGGGAAGTGTAAGGAGAGGGAGGGTTGAAGCACACAGGCAATGATCAGAAAATACAGAAATGAAGGTCAAACAGAGATGGGGGCAGAGATTGCAGTGATGTGAGTACAACCCAAGAACAGGCAGGATTCAGTGCCATTACCAGAAGCTAGGAGGGAGGAATGGAACCGAATGTCTCTCAGAGCTTCCGGGAAGAACCAAACCGCCAGTACCTTGATTTTGGACTTCTGGTTTCCCGAACCGTGAGAGGACACATTTCCGTTTTTGTAAGTCACCGGGTTGGTGTAATTTGTTACAGCAGCTCCAGGGAACTCACAAAGCCACCATCCCTGTCAGTACAACTTCTTTTCAGTGCTTTGATCTCTTCAGAGCAGTTACTGTTCCTTCCACATCTCCCAAAGATACAATCAAGAATTTCTTGTGATTAAATTCCCAATTAACGCAAACAACTAAATGTGATCTGGGTGAACACTTGAAGAAAAATGTCAAAAATACGTAAATGTTAGGTTATGGGAAAATGATTTTGCCTGTTAAAATTTGGCTGACTGGCTGGGTCTAGACCCACACTACTTCCTTTTTTAAAGTTCTGAACAGGCTCTGAGGCACTAGAAGACTAAGGAGACCGAATGACATAAGATGTGTAAAAGTGTGCTGTTGATTAAACAATGCTACAGGAGGAAAATAGCTTAATCTAACTGACAAATAAAGGAGTGTTTCATTTAATGTGACATACAGGTAATGATATGTGAATTAATTATTACCGTGCATGGTGATAAGAAAAAAGACACAGAATATAACAATTTACATTTTATTATTTTATATGGACAAACCAAATTAGATGATCTTAGCTTATATTTCTCTGGCATCTGCAAAACCAAAGTTTACCAATTTTCCACATCCTGAATCTTTTTAATGGTTCTTGCATACAGAAACTATTTAGAAAGACTCTCATAAAGTCAAACATTGTGTTTTAAATTGCCTAATTCCCTAATTCTATAAAAGGTAGCTGTTTTCCTCCTAAGGTCTAGTGCTGGTAAGTAGAGTTATTTTCACAGGTCATATTCACCTAGGTGCTCACTAAAAATAAAAATGTGGATTGATCACCTTAAGGACAGAATGCTGTAGGTGAAAGGCCAGGATGGAAGTGAAATCTCAACCAGGGGAAGGAAGAGGAGCAACCTCAGTAATTAACAGTAAGGGTGATCAAAGGAAGAGAAAGGGAGGACGTGACCTGTCTTCTGGTAGAGTACAGAAGGTATGGGCCAGCCAGGTGTTGGCTTCAGAGCCAAGGGAGCTCCTGACCCAGACACAAGACATCTCCTTAGTAAAAGACTTAAAGACTTAAATAAAGAAAATAACATACTGCCCAAAACTCATCTACAAATAATTGTAATAAATAGTACTGCATCATTTACTTGTGGGGTGGGGATAAGGAGTCAACATGTATTCAGTCCCAGAAAATGAAGCAGGGAGGTTAAAAAATATAATTGTAATTTGAAAGAACAAGCTTCTTCAGCTTTTGCTAGCATGAAAACGGTATCTTCACCTGTTGAGAGGAAAATGATCAGAAGGCATTACAAACTAACCTGTTATCAGTTTTCGTTCATTTTTCTTTAGATGTGGTCATCAATAACAGGTAGTAGATGCAAAGGGAACCACTTAAAACCACTTAGCCTAATTAAAACTTATGCTATCCCCCAGTCTCTAGGTTTCTCCAGTTAAGAAAGGTCTTGTATTTAGGGCGGGGGGGAAATACGCGGCGGAGGAGGGGGAAGAGAAAGGAGAACAGAAAAAAGGACTAAAGTTTAACATCAAATGACGTATGTGCCTAAGACTCTCCATAGTATACCGATCCATTCTTACCTGAGACTTCCCTTATATACATTAGAGACTTTTCACAGTTTGCTGACAAGAGAATACAGATGATCAGAATTATCACACCTTGATTGATAGGGAATTTGCTGCCGAAGGTTTGCAGCTAATTTTCTAGTCTATATTGAAGGTTTTTATTCTACTAATTTAAGCCTACAATTTAAAAAAATTATTTTAAAAGCGCAAACTTGTAGAAAGAGCATTTTTTACAGACCTGGAGAGAGAGTGGCACTGAAAGAGGAAAGATTATCTTTGATAATCTAGCCCGGGATAACCAGATTCAGGTATGGGCCAAAATAACAGGATTTAAAACAACAAACAAGGACAAATCGAATTCCAAAATTAATTTAATAGGGATGTGTTAAGTGCCTGTAAACTTTAGAGAAACAACCAAACTGGCCAGGCGCGGTGGCTCACGCCTGTAATCCCAGCACTTTGGGAGGCCGAGACAGGTAGATCACCTGAGGTCAGGACTTTGAGGCCAGCCTGGCCAACATGGTAAAATTCTATCTCTACTAAAATTACAAATATTAGCTGGGTATGGTGGCAAACACCTGTAATCCCAGCTACTCAGGAGGCTGAGGCTAAAGAATAAATTAACCCAGGAGGCAAGGGTTGCAGTGAGCTGAAACCGCACCACTGCACTCCAGCCTGGGTGACAGAGTGAGACTTATCTCAAAAACAAAACAAAACAAAACAAAAAGCAAACAAACAAAAAGAAAATTTTCTTTTGTTTGTTTCCTGGAAACGAAAGTGATTGGAATATTTTTAAAACTGAGAAAACAGTTGACACACATTTGAACATATTTAAATATACCGAAGATATGTATTGAAATATTGGCCTATAGCATACATTAATAGAATTTATGTAAGGTTGTGCAAGAATGAATATACACAGATGTACTTACACATGCATATATCTATTATTTCTGCAGTGGAAATAAAATAACAGATAAATAACTGCAGACATATGTGACACTATCTATTTGCCTATATTTTAAAATATTATGCAGATAGCAATGAAATTCTTTACCTGAAGAAAACTAAAAAGTTGTTAGAATTTGAACATCAGTCCAAATAACTGGTGTTTTGTTAAATCTATCTGCAGGACAATTGATCCAAGAGAATCTTGCAACCTTACAATTAATTGGCAGCGAGTGAGTTAATGTTGATAAATCATGAAAATATACAAACATGTTTTTATTCCTATACACTACTTTATTTTCTTCCAAAATCAGAAGTAGAGTTATAATGATAAAACCTCAGTGTTGGTAATATTCTCTAAGCATTGTTACAAATTCCTTGGTTTGCAAGTGAGGAAACTGGAGCTAAGAGACACTCAATAACCCACCCAAGATTACACAGCTTTGAATGAAAGCCAGATCTCAGATTAGGCAGCATTCAGTGTTATATCTATGATACTAGAATATCAGAAATAATGTTTTCAGGCAATGATTCCCCAGGAGTCAACCACAACAGTATAGAGGGTTCAATTATTCAAGAAAATGCTTATGAAAGCTGTTATCTCAATTATACTAAAAATAAAAAATATCCAAGCATAGGCTAATGTAATTTAACTTTAAAAATTTTTTCCTAAATAAATATTTTTTGATGTCAACAAAGATACAAACAATAGTAAAATTGTTCATCTAGCTTTCTTTCTAATATGAACATTTTAAATAACTTAAATATCCAACCATAACAAATTGTCAAATAACTTCTGCTAGATTCATAGAAGGAAATAACATGTGACTATGAAAATTATGCTGCAGCAAAAGATTTAACGGCTTCAGAATTTTAATTTTAAAAAATTTTATGCAAAATGTTATGATAAATACAGCATCATCGACATACATAAATACATATATAATATACCACAATACCACATTTATCTTATAGAATTGTGTTTCATATTGTATTTTGCATTTGTAGTTTGTATTTTAATGCACTATCACACTTAAGAACTATTTCAGAAGTCAGAAAAGAAATGCTGAAATTGTGATTTCATCATAATCATACGATGGAATACGGAACAATGGTTATAATGAATGAACTAGTTCTAAATGGATGAACAAAGAAAAAATTTTAAAACCATGAACAGCAGAAAAGCAAACTGTAAAACGATACACAGAGTGAATGCATGATGAATGTTAAAATGTGACTTCTCTTCTAAATTGATCTTTAAAATTTCACTTAATAAATATTATAAAGACTAGAGTTTTAATATTGAATATTGGTCTGTGGGGGCAAATAATTAAAAGCCCTAATAAATACAACAATACAAATATTTTTGAAGCATTTTTCTTCTGACCATGTTACTTATCCCAAATTTTTATTCCTTTTTTGTTCCCTCAACTATTTTTTTTAATTTTCATGCTATTTTAATAAAAAGAGTATTAAACCAAAAGAGTAAGTGTTCCTATACTCCATGTCTTGTCATTGTAGTCTTCAAAAGAAACGTTCTCATTAGTGACATGGGGCTTCTCTCAGAGGTCGCTGATGAACAGGTCTCAGGTTTGGCACTATTTTGGTGACCTTGGTTTTACAGGTTTGGTTTACAGTATGTGTCAGTGTTACAGATCTAATCAGATTTGAGGATGGTGACTCGACATTCACATGGAAATGAAATGTATAACCTATTATATTGATTTATTAATTTGTAATCAAAATCAAATAGGAGCCTGAAGCTCTTGCCTGCTGCCTGCAGAAGCACCCTGAACACCTTACTACACTAAAGAAAATGGGCAAGAGTAAACAGATTATCTGAGCATGAATTAGAATACATTATTCTATTTATATGATATACTCCTAATGCCATCAGAACATGCAGGTCTGCAGCATCAAGTATTCAGAAAGCTAGCATCTACTTTCTTTCCCGGAAGGCACCCATGTGAGTATTACCAAACGATGCCCTTCAGATTCTGGTTCAGTTTCCATGTTTTCCATAGACAATTAGAAACATTTATCTCATAGACATTGTTAAGACTGTCAATATGATTTGAGCTGCTGCCTTGGAAATATATTCTATCCTTTTTGATAGAGATTATTTTTTCACACAAATCTATAGATTTTTTTCTCATATTATGTATGAGGTATCTTCTGATCCATTATTTCTTGACAAGTTTTCGAAATTCGAAGAGATTTCTGAGGTGACTTGCTTATTCTTTTGCCTAGAAGCATGTTTTTTCTTAATTGTATATAAAGACATTATTTATGAAATGTTTGGCATATTATTCACATTTTAAACTCTTCTGCATTACAAAATGGAAAACATTTTACAAAAAAAAATCTGTCAATACATAGTTATTGAGAACATCAGAAATAGTGCCTGAATTGATTTGTCAGTTGTAATTCTACAAATGATATTATGTACAGAGTGAAACCACTGTCCCTTATTGTTATAGATGTTGGTCTTCTCAAACAATTTAAAAATTAATTTTCTATAATTTCTTTAGGGTTGTGAAAAGCCGATCCATGCAAATAGGAAATGTTGCAAATCCTTTTCAATTTTATTCTAAAGTTGCTAATCACAGACTGATTCCAAATCAAAACTCATTAAAATGAAATGACCAAGCTCCAGAAACAGGATAATGCAAATAATTTTACCATACAATGACATTTTCATTTGAGATTTTTCCCAAATCACATTATCTGATATTTAAAAATTAAATAGAACTTTAAGTAGATAATCTTATTCATGTGCAATTCATGCTAAAGCAGATTTGAGTGTGAATTCTGTTCCAAAGGTACTTGTAATTTCAAATTTCTGTCTGTTTTTGTTATCTCAAAAACAGTATCACTATGATAATTTGTTTCATTTGTGCTGTTGGTACACGCACTCTTTTATTTAAATATATCAACAACAAAATTTTCAAGTGCTATAAGTTTACATTTTAAAATAGACTAAACTGGAACTACCAATATTGTATAAAACAATAGAGGCTGAAATAAGACTTTCTTTAAACATAAATTTATAAATCATTCTATGTAAATATTACTAGCATAACAATTTAAACATAAACTTTGCCAAAGTCAGTAATAGAGACCAGAATATTTAAGACTATTGTTAATGTTATTTCTTATACTTTACTATTTCAAGGTTAGTTTTCCCTCAAAATTTTTGAAAATACTGAGATTTCTCTCTATTTTATAATTTGTAGCATCACAAAGTTTTCATTTCTTGAAATTTAACTTGTGTATGATAACCATTAAATTTTTGCTTTCTTTGTTCAAATTAATCACTGTGAACTGTTTTAAAAGCAAAAATTTAAAAAACAAGATTTACAAGTAATAAGAAACACCGTTTTGTTGAAAATATTAGATTTCTTAAAGAAGTAAACAAATTGTAAACATTAAAAAAAAATCACTGACCTTTAATTATATGAAAATTAACCTTTTTGGTTTTGATCCCGGAGTTACAAATAAAATTTTGAAGAAATCACTAACAAATTTGACTCATACGGATAATTTCAGAAAAATATATATTATGAGTGTTAATACTTTATGTGAGTTTAACATATTTTAAATCAAAGTAAAATAAAGTTGGCAATAACTGCAATATTGTCAACTCTGCTCTGAATATAAAAAGCAAAATAAGTTGTATGGAAAAGTATTAATGTAAAAAATATGAATAAAAAACTTCACAATGATAACACAAGGGGACCTGGATTTGGGAAAACCCTACAATATAAATAATGACACACGCAAAATATAAATTTAATACTTTTGAAACTCAAATCTATAGGCAACACACTTAAGAACTGAAAACACTTTAGTGTATTTCATTTTATCAAAAAAATTATTTTTCATAAGGAATTGTTATATGCTACATGAAATTAAATAAATATGTAAGACAATGAGAAAAAGACATTATGAACATCCCATCACAAAACAAATATTTTCTGGTTGTTAACCTCTTGGACTATCTTGCACCTATTTGTTATTAAAAGAAAGAGATCAGTGTACTGATTTTTATTTCATAATAAGAAGAGATCAAAGATAGATCCTAATATTTATTGAGCACTTAATTTGACATTTATGTTTTAAAAATTTTTATCAATATTATAGATGCTGTTCAAATTTAGGTAAATATACTTCAGGAAAAAAGTTTAGAGGTGGAAAGTAAATTGGTATGTTTATTTTTCAATAATAACTGCTTAACCTTTAAATCTATGTTCAACAAGATACCATTATCTTCTCAGAATATTCCATTCTTCTGATAGTACATATTAATTAACACAGAAAATTCAAACACACACACACACATATACACAAGAAAGCCAATTTATCATTTCTAGTTGACATGTTGGTTGAAATATGGGATTATTTATTCTTGCTGCTCTTAATTTTATATACAATCAAAACAAACCTATAAATATTTATCTTCTAAATAACAAAATTAAATTCTAAAAACTACATCAACAACTTATTCTTAGTTTCTTTCTTATTTTGTTTAATTTTATTTTTAATAGACAACTATTAAAAATCAGCCTACCACATAGCTGCTGAAGTATTTTAAAAAAGGTAATGTGAATAAATCTTTCTGCTTAATGACTGATGGATTGAGCTATAAGATGAAAAAATATTAAGTACTGATGTAATCCATTAATACACTGATATTTGTGACTGTGACTAGTTCTCATTAAAAGTGTCCAGGTTTAAAAAAATGTTAAAATAAAGTTTATTTAGAAAACTGGTGGTATAAACTGGAGGGAAGACATTCATGGAAAGGTATCTCCTCACTTTCCTCCCTCTGTCATATAACTGAGGCTGACATATGGACACTTTTTGTTCTCACATGCCCATGGGCACTAATTTAGTAAATTCTATAGATCCACAGCAGAGATTGTTTTATTGTCTGTTTTGCATAATAATGTTCTAAATCTAATGTTACCAGCAAAGATCCCTGTCATACAATAATTATCAATATTTATTACTAAAGCAAGTTCTTGAACATACTGTAATTTAAGCATGGAAAATTGAGTAAGAATCTAATATAATTTATATTCATAATAAAAGTACTAGCAAAGTATGAATAACACTGATTTGGGGGTATATAGGAAATAACATCAATTTAAACTTTGCCAACAGTATTCTATCGCTAGTTGCCCTTAGTTTAGGCACAGAGTTCTGATAATTGAAATCAATCATACATTTCAAAAACTTTAAGATATTCATATTGGAAAACACAGTATAAATCTATGTGTTAGGGTGCTGTGAAATAATCAAAATCATGAAACATATTCCTATCAGAATGAAAATACTAGTTAGACAACTGTCTTATTCTAATAATATTAGGTACCTTTAATTACACCTCTTCGATCTCCTACCTTTGTAAAACAATAATTAGAAAGGTATGCTTATTATAATAATTAGTAAGTGTGATGCTGGTAAATAATTTTTCATGCACTTGATATCCACTTTTGATCCATCCACCTTTTCCCATAGTAAGTTCTAAACATAGGTCCTTTAAAACATGAAAGATAGTTTTTGATCACTATAAAGAATGACTATATTTGTCTTGTCCCATGGTTTTAATCCCTTGGTAACAACATAAACAGTTTATATAACATATTGTATTTAGAGGTTATCACAAGTTTCATGGTAATTAGGTGAATAGTAGGGCAGCTTATCCAATTATATTTCTATGACTAAATATCTCTAAAGCTACATGGCAGAACTGTCCTATACAGTAACATACAGAAAATTATTTGAGGACTCTGGGGTTTCAAAAAAAATTCGGGATGTTCAGTGAAATAAAATCTATCCCTGAATATTGTATGAGCAAAACTGTACTCATGTTAAAAATATGTTTCATGAGATATGTATCATATACCATATGCCATAAAACAATCATATTATATATATATATATATAATTAAGCTATCTTCTTAGACTTTTATACAAAGAAGTGGTAATTAAAGAGAGTTAAAGGTAAAGGTGTTTGTATCCAATACAGCATTAACATATAAAAATTAAATTACAGTAATACTCAAAGTTGGAAATATTATTTGGGATAAATCTGGCATCCTCATAATTTCTGCTAAAATTTGTATCCCAAGATACATTTTTCACTCTTTTACTCATCTAGAATACATTTTTTATATTATGATTTTTTCCTTATATATAGTGCTAAAAACTTTTTCTTCTAATTAAAAACAAATGGTGCCTCCCAATAAGACACCCAAGTTTCAAATATATATCCCTTTTTTATAAATTGTAAGTGAAAGTCCTGCTCAGTCATACTTTACACTATAAGAGAAACCAAACAGGCAGGTGACAAGACAGAAACTAAAGAATAAAAGGTTTCATCTTTTGCTTGGTCTTCACTGACTAATAAACCCATGTTAACTCCTAGAAGATAACGTAATGGAGAAAAAAACAAAATCTCTGCTTCTGCATAATCTCTCAATCCCTCTATATGAGTTTCAAAAGCTTAATTCAGTTGAAATATGAGGTTGGTGCAAATGTAATTGCGGTTTTATATTTAAGTCTAAACCCAGTGGTTATATTTCATGGTGCTGGAAGAAAACTACCTAATAGAGCTATGTTATATGTTACAGCTCTATTAGAACAATGTCCTTAGGAGATGGAATGAAAATACAAATCATGCAGAAAGTGCATTAAAATTACTGTAATAACAAGTGCAAACACTTGGTGAATGCCAAGCTTCAACTATTATCATGGGGCTTAGGTTAAATATAGGTCCTCTATTTAACAGATACCTATTTTTGATTACATTTTTAAAATGAGAATTTAAAGTTGATGATTAGACTATTTTCCAAAATCTTCAGTATGCACATTGCCACTCCCATTACCAAGATTCCCAGTGCAAACTGATTACCCTTGTGTGTATGTATATACGTATGTATGTATGTATACAATATTTCCCTCCATAAACTTGAACTCAACTTCAGTAGCGTATTACATGATTGTATCAGTCCAATAAACTTAACTGAAGAAGCTCAGTACTGTACAAAGAGTATTTAGTGATTATATTTTTAAAGTCTCAAAATATGTAGAAATATATACGTCAAAGTTACGTCAAAATTATGTCAATCTTATCAACATTTCATTTATATTGAGTTTACAGAAAAACTTACAAGGCACTCGGTTTTCTCTGAAGATATATATCACACAAGCAATGATCATAATATACCTACTTCTATTTTACCACATTAACATTGCTTTAGCTGATTTTTAAACTGTCAATAAGAGTTATAGTGGAGGAATTTAACACATTTAATAGGGATGATAAAATAGTAAATGTCTGGTTTTCGTATTTTTAAACATTTAAAAATGGCATAAAACTTTCAGCATCTTACACTGAAACCCTTTTGTTCTTGCCTGTATAAAGGGGCATACATTTAGAATGGAATAAATTTAGAAAAATCTATAATCATTTAATCTGTGTGGCAACAGGCGGGATAAAATTAGTTCCTTCAGAAAGGTAGTTATACTATTTTATAACACTGGGAGTTCCAAGCCTTCTTGGATATTATGCGAATGTGAAAGAAATATAGTTTCAGAATGCAAAAGTAAGTACTTTGTTACAGACGTTATCTGAAGATTTAGAAAACAGTCACATATATTTTATAAACATGTGCCCTCAGTGTAAAGCATGTTGAATTCAAATGATTGCTAGTGCTACATTTTTCAGTGCATCATGTCTGTCTCTAAATTCCTTAAAATGTTTGCTGTATGTCTGTAACTTTTAAATTGCTAAATAATGACATTAAAGTAAGACCTAATAGGATTTTTTCAGACTAGTTAAGTTCAGTTCTCTGCCACGGAAAAATCTATGATAAAACACAATGAAAGAAGTAAGAGATGGGAGATGAACAGATTAGATTCAAGAAGCAGTTCTTTCCTGAAACAGTGCAACAATCCAGAAGCCTAAGTCTTCGCCGTTTTGTCTGTGAAATGGGCAGCCCATTTGTCTCTGTCCACTTTAAAGCTATTTTTTCAGATGAACGACTGATTGCAAAGTTTTAAAATTTTTAGAGGAAGGCAGATTCTCTCATCATGTTATTATTGTTACCATAATATATCAATGTAAAAATTTTTAAAAGTGACTTTTGAAGAATTTTGCCTCTGTTTCTAAAGGAAAAGTGAATGTGACCAGATCACACCAGATGTAAATTTCATGAAATTTTGGGGAAGAAGAAACATCAATTCACAAGAATGACCACAAAGTTGTATTGGCTTTTTTCCTTAAATTTAAGCTGCAGTAAATTATCTGAAGAAATAAGTATATTTAGCTACCTTAACTTTGCAAAACACAAATTCAGGTGCATTCAGGATACTAACAAGTATTCAAAATGATGTTTGCTTACTTTCAAATGCAAGTTTTTATACTTTTTTAAACTATAACACAATAATTAGACTTTTATTATGGCAGAATGCATTGTTTTTCATGGCTTTGTGAGTCACCACAATATATAACCAAAGACCAGTTGACATTTCTGACATGAATGAATCATACTGTACTCTAATATGCACAAAAACTATTTTCAAATGCTTAATGAATGAAAAAAAAAGCTTAAAGAATTGAAGTTTCCACAGATACAATCCAATCATATTTCAGATGACACAAATTTTTTTCCAAATATGACAGTAAAACCAGTGTCTCCCCTAAAGTGAGCTCCATACACATTTATTTGGCCTCATTGTGATTACGTCGAGATAAATGAGTGTTATGCAGGTTCTCTTATAGTTTTCCACTGCTCCATCTGCTGGATATGTCTACATCTCCTGCACCAAAGTGGTAACCTCTGAAAAGTAACATGAACTAATTCAGCAGGTGGCTTCAAACGGCTCAAGCACGTTGCTTGAAAACTTACTATGACTTGTAAATTTTTGTTCCACTAAAAACTTCCTACTTCACTGTAAGAAAAAAATAATAATAATGAACCTATAACCATTACTAAAATAGTACGGCACGGAGGATACGTTTCCCAGTAGGTGATACATGACAAACAACAAGGCACTGGGCAATTCATTGCAGGTTTGCACACCGCTCGGATCTTAACTGATTTTGGCATTGCTCTGAGAGGTTTTAGAGTCGTTCACCTAATCTAGAAATGGAAATCGTACGCATAAAAGTTTTAAAGAGATTTTCAAGCATGCCTGTTATTAAGCACATAAATATCACAAAAGGAAATCATGCCTCTCCAAACACGATTTACCAAGGATCAGGGAGCCCTTAGCATTTTCCCCCGCAGTGTCTTTGCAGGCAGCTCCCGAGTTGCGCTCACCGACGAGGCAGCCCCACTTTTCCTCCTTCTCCCAGTCACAGACGGGACAACGTGCAGCTGCCGCCACCGGCCAGGCCGCTGTCACCGCTGTCATCGCTGTCACCGCTGCCGCTGCGGGCGCCACCGCTGCTTCAAAACCGTAGCTGCTACTGCAAAGAAAGGGTTACTCCTCTCTTGGAGTCAAGTGGCTGCAAACTTCACCTGCTTTTCATGTACCTTCTCTTGCAAACTTGTACGTCCTTCCGTACACAAGCAGCAAGGAAAACCATTACCAGCATCACAGGGAACGTCATAAAGGACACCCCCGGAAGGTAAGACCTGCGAGTTATTCCGAAATACGATCTTAATCCAGATGGGAACCACCGCTGCCAGCAGATCCTGCCCCTCCACCCCCCACCCCCGACTCGGTTCCCATCAGCGAGCGGAGCCCACGCTGCCAGGGAGAGCGGCTGCAGCGGCCGCCGGCATGTGCGAGGTGGAGGTAAAGTTTGACAAATGATGACCACTCTGGGAAGGGGAAAAATCTAGGCAGCCAAAAATCCGCGCGGGGTGTGCTAGGGGAAAAGCCGCGCCGGGAAGCGCCACGTACCTTGCTGCGGTGCCAGGCGCAGAGGCTGAGGAGAGTCGGTGGAGGTGGCGGGGCGAGCGTCCAGCCCTGGCCGCGGGCTCCCTCCCGGGGCGAGCGGAGCCGCCGTCGCCGCCGCCGCGCCCGGGCGCAGGGCCGAGCGGCCGCCGCCTCGCCAAAGGCGCTGGGCAACGCCACTCACTTGGCCCGGGGAAGTTGGGCAGCCTCCGCCGCGGCCTCGGCACCCGGCGAGAGCAACACGTTTAGTTTGAACTTTCCAGCTCCAGTCCCGGCAAATCCACACTCACGCACACACGCGCGCGCGCGGACAGCCTCTCAGAGGCGCGCGAGCGGGCCCCGGTGGCTTTCTGGTCGCGTCTTGCTCTCTCCCTCGCTCTTATTGGCGCGGAGGTTATTGTTTTATTTATTTATTTCCTCCTCCCGGCTCCAACCCTCCTCCCTGCGCCTCCCTCCCCGGCTTCCCCTCCTCCTCCTCCTCCCTGGTCTGCGGGGCCGGCCGTGGCTGTCGCTCCAGCTGCAGCGTAGCGGGGCTGCGCGGCGGGACCCGGCGGGGGTGCACCGGGTGGGGGCGCTCCGGGCGGGGACGCGGGGCCGGGCGGGCGGAGACGCCGGGGCTGCCGCCTTGGCTGAGGTGAGGGAATGTGGGGAGGCGAGGGGAGGACGCTGCCGCCTGCCGCACTGTGCTGTGCCGGGGGCACCCAGAGAAGCTGGGCGAACCCCGCGCGGCGGCCGAGGAACTGCGCGAGGGGCGGCTGGCTCGGCGCGCCCGGACCCGGCTGCCTGTTCCGCCGGTCGGGCGAGAACGCTCAGTGCCTCCTAGCCACCGCCACCCCGCTTCCTTTCCTGCTGTCCTCGGGACTCCCCACAGCCCCTCGGGGACGCTCGGACGCGCGCCGCCACCGTTTATCCACGGAAGCCGGGTTTTGCATTTGTGAATGGTGGTTTCAGCGCTACGCGGTTAGGCTGCCTGCACTCTCCAGCCGCCGCTGCCCCGACTCTCGGGAAAGGTGCAGCCACCGGCCGGCGAGGCGGGCTCAGCCCTGCCGGGCAATGAAGTGGGAGTCTGCGGACCACGGCCCCCGGCGCGAGTTGGGGTGCCTACGTGACACTCCAGACCCACCTACAAGAGCCAGGGCGGCAGTGGCTCTGCTGCTAGCATTCGCCCCCAAAATGAGCTCTAAAAGGGCAATTGACCGCTGCTGCCACCGTCTTTCAGTAACGGCCTACCGGGCTCCCAAACCTGCGGGAGACGCGACCTGAAAGCCGGCCGCCCTCCCCCACCCCAGTCACCCAAAGGCCAGGCTGCAAAGAGCCCGGGGCAGAGACCCGAAGACCGGTCGGCAGCGCGCTGCTGCCTGCCCCCCCTCCGAGAGGCTTCTCCAACGCCAGCCCTTCCAGGCTTCCCGTTAGGTAAACCTGTTTTGGCTTTTTTTTTTTTTTTCTTTGGTTTGCTGTTTATTTATTTTTAGGAATTCATGATTTCAGTCACAAAAAGGGGAAAATTAAAAGGAAGTTATTCTACAATAGATCTCCCTAAATACACACAGCCAGTTAACTAAGCAGCATCGCAAAGGCTGCAATGTAAATCTCACGCATTGGATTTGGAGGCAGGTTGGTTTCCTCAGCGTTTTGCCCTCCGAAGTCCTCACAGCCTTGGACTGCGTTGTACAAAGTCTTCAGATACAGGGACACGGTGACACTGGAGTGCTTGCCCTGATCCGTCACAGTATGCATATGTATGTAAACTGTGCTTTCCTTTCTATCCAAACCTTGCAATTTCC
This sequence comes from Trachypithecus francoisi, assembly GCF_009764315.1. Taxonomy (NCBI): domain Eukaryota; kingdom Metazoa; phylum Chordata; class Mammalia; order Primates; family Cercopithecidae; genus Trachypithecus; species Trachypithecus francoisi. The sequence goes on along the minus strand of NW_022681454.1, from coordinate 173,712,782 downwards.
CTGAAATTTATTCATTAGATATGCATTCCTCAGTCTTCTCCATCTTTTCTCAGAAATTCACTGTTCAGGGTACAAGTACTACTTAAAGAGCCGGTTTTACATACTTTACATTTTCCTTGACATCCCGAGTAAGCCCCCCAGAGGTCAGATGGAGAACAGGTGAGGTCAGAAAATGCGAGAAGGTGGAAAAAAAAATGTTTATCTTTTCAGCATGTTCTAGTTCTCTTGCCCCAGCATAATCATGTGCACTTGCCATTTTCAAAGAAGGGAAACAGGAAATGCCCATTTCTGGACCTTTAGTACTCCCGTACTCATGAAACACCGGCTTATCACTGAGAAAAACGGCCACTCATAATTCAATTTAAGACCCTTATTGAATGGAGGAATCTAGAGATAATCTCCAAAAGGCAGTAAAGTGCCTTACTGGTCAGCTGAGTGGCGGACATGAAGATGTGCCCGTCTCTGATGACATCTATGCCAGTGAGGTAATAAGAGTTTCACTCAAAATCTGAAAGAACCACGTGCACTTTTAAAGCCAGAGCTTTGGAAGCAAATGTATTTCTCCAGAACTATTGTCCACTGCTCCAGAAGTAGCCAGCCTCTAACATAGGGAAATGCCTGATATTGATAGCTTCGATTGTGTTTTACATACAACTTTTTCTGTATACACACACACATGCACACACACATATACATATGTATCTAACATACATATATACATGCACACCTACACATATGTATCTAACACACATATATATACATGCACACATATACACATGTATCTAACACGCATATACATACATATACACACATATATACATATATATCTAACACATATACACGTAAATATACACACACATATGCATATGTAACATATATATGTACATATATATACACACACACATACACACATGTATTCCTCACCCCACCACCGTAGTTTGAACAACTCTTAAAATGGCATACTTTTTCTAATTTTCTCTGAGGGAATGCAACTGTTCTCCTTGTCCCCCCTCCCCATTTCCCCACACAGTTGCACCCAGTATGCTTCTCTTCTTCAGTGTCCAGAGGTAGCAGTGTTCACTGAATTTTGCAATCCATATTATGATAGCTGTATTCACTCTTACTAGAGAAACACACATTTGATGCTGGGAATGATATTGACTCTAGATGCAGCAAACAACATTGTCACAGATATTAGATGGAGAAAAGATGAAACCAGGAATAGATTTCATCATCACAGTAAAGAAGTGAATATTGTATGTAAACATCATCTGTTTCAATGATTGTGTTTATGTTTGTACCCACAGCCTAAGACCTGATTCATAGAAATTTAAAAATATGTGTAGGTTGAATTAAAATTATGAATACATAAGAAGGGTGGATAACCTATTACTTTGTTAAAGGTAACTAAATCAGAAGGAAAATGATATTAAACATAGATAGTAAAGGATGATGTTTTCAGAGGTTATTGTTATAAATACCAAAAAACTACTATCTTTATGTAGAATATAAAAATGTATAACTGCATTGAATTGATTAAATTTATTTAAAAATATTATTTAATTTTTTACTAAAGGGATGGAAAATAAAAGGACATAGAAAGGTTCTAAAGGGGACAGAGGGATGAAAGTTGTGACTGTAAGGGAAGGAAGCTGCAGTGATGGTAGAGAAGGGGCATGATAAGAAGATGAGAAACATGGAGAGAAAGAAAAGTATGAGAATCTCTTAATTTCTGGCCGAGAACATCAACAGTCATCAGAAAATCCCTCTTAAACCCCGCTTAATATCCTGATTTGTGAAAATTTGCCTAAATGGTTGAGTTGCTTGTGTTACCAGTAATAGAACTACATCATACAGGAGAGTGAAACCAAACCAATAATTCTCACTTCCACAACCAAGAACTTCACTTTTCCCACTTTTTCATAAAAGGTACACTGAGTCATGAATTTATATGGTACAACAATTTTAGTTCAATTTTTTAAAATTTATGAATGCACATTGGGAAGTCACATAACTCCATCTTGTCCAGAGTCCCTACTGGTAATTTGCAACCAGTGATCTATTTATTTGTGTGTGCGTGTACATATGTATGTGTGTGCAGACATATTATCAACATCTAACCGAACGCACTGCCGTGTGTAATCATCTAGGTTACACATATGGAAACTGAAGCTCAAAAAAAAAAAAAATCTGTATTATTTGTCCCTGCTGGTAAAAATATATGTAAGCATTGCAATTTTGAATACCTAAGGTTGATAGTAAACCATTCGCATGTTAGAAAATGACTACCAAAAAAAAAACATCACTTAAAGAGGTGTTCTTGGCCGGGCACGGTGGCTCAAGCCTGTAATCCCAGCACTTTGGGAGGCCTAGGCGAGTGGATCACGAGGTCAGGAGATCGAGACCATCCTGGCTAACACGGTGAAACCCCGTCTCTACTAAAAATACAAAAAATTAGCCAGAGCTGGTGGCCGGCGCTTGTACTCCCAGTTACTCAGGAGGCTGAGGCAGGAGAATGGCATGAACCCAGGAAGCAGAGGTTGCAGTGAGCCGAGATCGCGCCACTGCACTCCAGCCTGGGCGACAGAGCAAGACTCCATCTCAGAAACAAACAAACAAACAAAATCAAAACAGAAAAGGCGTTCTTGATTTGTAACATGTTTCGTCTCTTGCTTCTCCAAGTTCTTCAGCATTTATCATTATGGCTAATCTAAAAAAAACACTTACATAATATACTCATTTTTTATACATATTTGCACTTTATAAAACATAGATTTTCTAACTCTCCTACGTTTAATTCGCTTGTTAGAGTTGAAGATAACGGTTCCTCTCCCCCATATACCCTTCATCACCACCCCCATCTCAGCTTTTTTTTTTTTCCCTGTATCTGACATATTCAATATGTACATTCAGGACATTGGAACAAAGACAGGAAGCCTTTGGACAAGCTCTTCAATTATATCTCAAGTCAGGGAGAAAGAAGGGCAGTAGATTAGCTGTTAGGGAATTTAAGGTTATAGAAATTCTGGGCAATGAAAAAGTTAATTTGCCAGAGGGACAGCACCATTTCCCTTTATCTGTGTGAAGACAAATAGAATCTGTATGCCAAGTGTGACTGTCCTTAAGCCCGTGGATATGAGCTCTTGAACACAGTCATTCTTACAGGTCAACGTATCTGGGTGCTCTAGCCTCACTGTCACCAATCTCTTCCTTCCTATCCCACAAAGAGGCCTCATTTGATTTTTTCTTATTTTCTTCCTTCCAATGCAGGATCCTTGCAAATCCTGTTCCCTGTGCTTAGACCGCACCAACTTCCTCACCATTCACCTAAGGTAACTCGTAGTCATCTCTAAGCCCCAGGTAAAGGCATAAGCTAAGATAACAAACACTTCAGTGATTGGTTCTGGGGCCCCATATTCATTTTCATGACACTTACAGTTTTCCAGTAGATTATACCAGACTACTTGCAATTCTATAGGTCTGAGATATTGTGTTTAACGGTATATTTTCTCTGGCACTGGAATATTTCCATGAAGTTTTTTTTTTTTTTTTACTGTATCTTCAGCATTCAGGGCAGTGCCTGACACACAGTAGTTGTCAAAAGTACATACTTGTAAAAATGAATATAGGAAAGAAAAATCAATACATTTCAGGCAGGCCGTATTCTGGACAGTGGAATGCTAGACAATTGCAATATGGTAGGGTAAAAAAAAGACAAACTACTTAATTTTACCCAAGTTCATTCTTTCTTCACCATTATTCTGAAAACACTTGGTGTTTTACAAAGATCTATGGTCTATGCACATACTGTCAAAGTAAGAAGAGAGACTTCGTGCTCTGTAAATTGCAACTTGTTTTTTGATAGCTGCATTTAAAAATTGGATTAGTGTGAATGTTATAGTTGAGAATAATTTGGCATTAAACAGGGATGAAAACCTTAAGTTTAAATCATTTGAGATAGCTTTGATTTTACAATTCAGGGAGTTAGGGGTATCATTTTCACTGAGAATACTGCAAAAGTCCTATACTCTCAAATGCAGTTTACACACTGATAAATTCATGAATATTCAAACATAAAATGAAGGATCTATATACTTTGAAACATTAGTTAATTTTTATTTTCTCTTTTTGACATGGAGTTCCTCACATGCATTTTAAGTAATATATTTATCAAAATATTGTTTAAACATTATTTCTCCCTTATATGTGGTGATAGTTTAATTTTATTTAGCAAAAAATAAAGCCAATTTCAAAATGTTCTCCTTCGTTGATAGAGGGATCAAACATGCTAGCATTAATCATGCCAAGAGCTAACCAATGTCTTTGTAAAAGGTGAAGTTTCTCAGAGCTTTTGAGATAACCTTTCAGAAAATTACTTTAAATATTTATTTCTATTAAAATAATTTTAAGACTAAGATTTTGAAGGCAATGAAGGAGAAATGAATAGAGAAATCAAACTTGATAAAGAATTGAAATCTTACAAGTGGATCCCTGTTACCCAGAACCCCACACAGGGTTCTCAACTTGTAATTGAAGTACGTCTTAATCTGCCTTACAAAAGAACAAACAACAGGAGTTTGAGGGTGGGGAGAAGAGGAAAGAAAGAAAATAGCATGTTATTTTATGCTGTATTCTATTGTCTTAGTCCACTCAGACTGCTGTTATAACAACATGCTCCAGGTTGGGTAAGAACATTATTTCTTGCTATTCTAGAGGCTGAAAAGTCCAAGATCAAAACACCAGCAGATTCGGTATCCAGTGAGGACCCGTTCCTCCTAGACAGTGCCTTTTTCCTGCGTCCTGACAGGGTGGAGTGAGAAAACAAGCTCCCTCAGGCCCCTTTTATAACAGCACTAATCCCTTTCAGGAGGACTCTGCCCTCATGACCTAATCATCTCAAGGCTCTGCATTGGGGATTAGGTTTCAACATATAAATTTGGGGGTCGGGGAACACAAACATTCAGATCATAGCATCTATGAGCCAAACAAACACGGAAATTTTCCAGGGCCAGGGCAAGGGTGAAGTTAGTAAAGCACTCTCAGGCAGAAACTTTGAGTTGATGGAGAGGTAGCGCCAGTAATTGAGTTGGGTAATATTTATGTGCAATATTTTCTAAATTGTGTCAAAATATTCTTCACATACATGTTACTGTTTTATCCATTTTTAAGTCTGCAGTTCAGTGGCATTAAGTAATTCATATTATTGTGCAACTGTTACATCCACCATCTATCTCTAGACATTTTCATCTTCCCAAACTGAAACTCTGCATAGTTTAAACAATTTGCCCCCATTCATTCCTTCTTCTAGACCCCAACACCCACTATTCCACTGTATTTATGAATTTAACTACCCTAGAAAACTCATATAACTATAATCATATGGTATTTGTCATTTTGTGACTAGCTTGTTTTCACGTAGTAAAATGTCTTCAAGGTTCGTCCATACTGTAGCATACATTAGAATTTCCTTTTTTTTTTTTTCCTAAGGCTGAATAATGTTTCCTTGGATGTATAGACCACATTTTGTTTATCCATTTACCCATTGATGGACACTTGGATGGATTGCACATTTTGGCTATTGTGAACAATGCTGCTATGAACTTGAGTGTACAAATATTTTTTCAGGTCCCTGCTTTCAGTTTTTTTGGGTATAAACTCAAAGTGGAGTTGCTGAATCGTATGGTAATTCTGTTTAATTTTTGAGGAAGCACCATACTGTTTTCTACAGAGGCTTCACCACTTTACTTTGCCACTAGCAGGGCACAGAGTTCCAGTTTCTCTACATTCTCAGTGTCCTTTGTTATTTTCTGTTTGATTTTAACCATTCTAATGGGTATGAAGTGGTATCTCATTGTGATTTTAATTTTTATTTCCCTAATAATAGTACTGTTGAGCATCCTTTCATGCCCTTATTGGCCATTTGGATATCCTCTTTGGAGAAATGTCTATTCGATTTCTTACCCCATATTTTAATTGGGTTGTTTGGTTTTTTTGTTTGTTTGTTTTTGAGATGGAGGAGTTTTAAAATATATTCTGGATATTAACCCTTTATCAGCTATATGATTTTCAAAGATTGTCTCCCATTTCATGGTTGCTGTTTCACTTTATTATTAGTGTTCTTTGATGGACAAAAGTTTTTATTTTGATGTCATGCAATTTATCTATTTTTAATGCAATACATTTTTGAAAGCAAGAATTAATTCAAAAACCGTGATGAACAAAACATCCACATTTTAAATATAGATAGACCAGTATTACTGATTTTGTCTTTTGCCTCAGGCTCCAATATGGCTAAGCACAGCAATGCTGTGTGCATTTTCTACACTATGCATCATGAAACATAAGAAGTCCTGTGGATTCTAACACTTCTAGTATCACAAGTAGATAAATCATATAAAAAGATTCTAGAGATGTTCTGTATTGTGCAATAAATAGCACCTGATTAATGTAAGTTCACAATTCTCTTTGTTTGCATTTTCTGTATTTTCAGGAGAGGATAAAGGGCAAAATTCAGGTCTACACTTGCAGCTTGCTTTTCTGAATAAATGTGATTATTCTTGTTAGAAAGAAAATGGTCTCATCTCTTGATGAGAATCATAACTGGAAATGGTGCCCCAGGAGAGTTGCCTGAGGGTGGGGGCAGGTAAACTGCAAAGTCAGTGAAAACCTATCTTCTGTGTATTGTTGTGCCTAAAGCTTTTACTAAGCCAAAGAAATCATGTTTTTATGTTGTATAGGGAAATCACAAATCCAGAAGTCTGTAAATGTTCTAAAAGCTCATAAAAGTTTCTAATATTAATAGATTTAACACATGTCATTTAAATTTTCCAAATGTCAGCATATGGTACTCTAAAGATTCCTTTCATCTTAATCACCAGTGACTTTATGTAGATTTACCTTGCTGAACAGAGCCCAGGCATTTCACATTATTCTACAACTGTGTATCTCTACTTTTGTCAAATGAAAACAGGAAGCTAGATTAATGTTCTTTGTAGTGTTTCCTATTGTCAGCACTGAGACCTTCTTTATTAAATAGTTGGTTCAATGGTTGACTTCGTTTTGAAGCATGTATTTAAGAAAGTATTTAAAAATAATGAAGTTCATGCTCTTAACATCCTTAGAAATCAGTCCTCAAAGACCATTGCACCACTTGTCAATCTAGGGGACATTGCCATGTGACAACAAAGATGCACCATGAAAGTTGCTTGTAAACTGCTTTTGAATTGAAGCAGTTTACTTTTTTGATAAATGAGAACAGAGGATTTTTTTTAAATAAAATGAAATTCAATTTTTTAAAGCTATCTGAATCTTTTTAACTGCTTTCTTTAAACACGCATAGTAAAATCTTTCATGTGAATTTCATTAAGCTTCAAGGTCATTCAGGAGAAAATGATAAGCATATCAATGACAGAAGTGCTTTGCATTTAATGCAGGTGTTTGCCTATCAAATGGATTCATTAAGACAGAAGACTCATTTATTCATTTTTCTGTTATTACTATTATAATATTTAGAAAGAAATCTTAATATATATTCTCTCACTGTTTTTCATAACAGCATATCTACCATACACAATAAATAAATGCCTTCATATCACTATTGTTATTTTGACTTTCAGTGAATTAGAAATAAAATCATCCATAATTCCTTCAACTGATTTTAATTACATCTGAATGTCCAGGATTTTTCCATTAATATGGATATATATATATATATATATATGTGTGTGTGTGTGTGTGTGGTGTGTGTGTGTGTGTGTGTATATAACATTGAACATTGGACTTTACATTGGAATGATACTTTTACAAGTATATTAAAATTGTAGAAATTCGGCCGGGCGCGGTGGCTCAAGCCTGTAATCCCAGCACTTTGGGAGGCCGAGACGGGTGGATCACGAGGTCAGGAGATCTAGACCATCCTGGCTAACACGGTGTAACCCCGTCTCTACTAAAAAAAAAATACAAAAAACTAGCCGGGCGACGTGGCGGCGCCTGTAGTCCCAGCTGCTCGGGAGGCTGAGGCAGGAGAATGGCGTGAACCCGGGAGGCGGAGCTTGCAGTGAGCTGAGATCCGGCCACTGCACTCCAGCCTGGGCGACAGAGCGAGACTCCGTCTCAACAACAACAACAACAACAACAACAACAACAACAAAAATTGTAGAAATTCACAATCTTCACTTATTGTGTTTTTATAATATATTTTCAGAATTTTAATTGAAACTAATGTTCACAGTAAAGAAAAACATTTGAAAAGTAAAATATTCCTAAAAGTTTTTTATTAAATTCATCCACTTGTTAGTGCAAGAATTTAAGTTTTTACTTGATTATTTTTATATGCTCATCTCGTGAAAAATTAGCTTTTGACAACACAATTATATGTATTAATATACTGTAATATTGATTGAAATTCTGTTCTACTGACATGTCAATATATTGACTTTTTAAATACTTGGGAATTTCAGATATTATTTACTGGTATAATTTACTGGAATTTCAACAGTGATCATGAAAAGAGAAGACTTTCTTCAAGTAAATTAATAATTACTGTTTCCAATAAATTTATAGTATGCTGTCTACACTGTATTGTTTGCATTCTATGTTAGTTGCTATGCCTTGCTGATGGTGAGTGTGACTATGCAGTTCTGAAGATGCATGGCTAGCAGAAAAAATGTGTACATTGAAGAAAACAAAATCACTTTGCCAGAATAATGAATAATTACAAAAATTACATTTTGCTTTGAAGTAATTTCATGTGATATTTCTCCAAAACAAAAGGGTAGTTACAGTAGTGTCTGGATTAGCTAGAATTCTCCAGAATAGCTGTGTATAATTAATTAAATTTTTGATTGAGTTAATTGGCATAGCTATTGTTTCAATTGTTCATTAAATTTCTGTAAGTGTATAATAGTTTCACCCTTAGTAAATAAAGGATAGAAAACATTCTTAGCAAAATGATTTCTAGTCGACTTTGTGCATTATTTAAGCATAAATTGTGCTTGTACTGTGTTATGAAATGCTTTGAACATTGTAAATACGAAGATGAATAAATCTTAACTTCCTAACTATTGGCATCACACATTTAGAACCCATCAGAGATGTTGAGAATGACTGTGCTACATACAATAGCAAAACAGGCATTATTGACTTTTAAAACATCATTGACAATCTAATAGGTAAAAAGGATATTTATTATAATTTAATATTAATGTATTTTATTAGCGTTAGCTTGTTCATTTTTCATCATTTAAAGTTCACTTGTGGTGCTCATATTGTGAGCTGTCATTTCATATCCATTGCTCATTTTTTGGTTATGCTGTTAGTTTCTTCCTAGTAATATGTGGAAGGTCTTTATATATTAGACTTGGATTATGGTGACTTCTTTGCCTTACATGTTTGTTATTAAAAAACTAGTTAAACTTATAGTTGTTTTCTTTTCTGGCCTTCGAGTATTGTATTACACAAAGAGAACCTTTCTTTGCTCTAACATTTTATATAATTTTCCCAAAATTCTTGTCACCTTTTGTAAGATTCATGTCTTTTATATTCAAATATTTAGTTTTTATGGTACAAGGTGGCGTTGTGGATCAAACTTATTTTTTCCCCCTAGAATTTTCCCATTGGTTTGAAGTGTCCCTTAAATTCTCTTAGGAATTTGCCTGCTTCTGGATTTCTAGTTGGTTAAATTGATCTGACTTTCTATTCACATCCTATTATTTCCTAATTTAATTATTATTTTATCATTATATCAACATTAAAATTTGCTTTACTACAAAAACATATATTGCTTCTCTTCTAATCGCAATTCCAAGACATTTGCTTCTTCTGAGCTGCTACAAGTAATGCATAACCCTCTGAAATGAGGTCTGGAATATTATGGGGATCCCAAAAGAAAACCTGCTTGAGGCAGCTTCTCCTGACAGTTGGGCGAACATGTAAAGAATTGAATCAAAGATCAAGGTCAACACCTAGTGATCTGCAGATTCTTGGCAGGGTTTATACAGCAGAGACTTTCAAAAACCCACAGAGAAGATCAGAATTGGCCCCAGGTTAGCATGTTGAGCTTCTCCTATTATCAAGAGAATAAAAAATAGTGGAACCATGGGCAGATTACTGTATCAGATGAGACTGAAGATGTACAGAGGGCACATGCAGAACCGCTTTCTTCAGTTGTCCCAAACATGGATTGATGTCTTACCTACTTCACATCACTCTTTATTACCTTTGTGACTGCTCACCCTCATTGTAAATACAAATCCGCACTTACGCCCCAATGCTTTGAGAAAAAAAGAAAATTGCTGCATATTTAAAAGGCTATGTATCAGTTTCCTATGGCTTCTGGAACAAATGACCACAAACTATATGATAAAACAACCCAGTGTTATTTTTATACGGTTCTAAAACTTAGAAGTCTGAAATAGCTCTTAGAGGGCTAAAATCAAGAGGAGAGCAGAGCTACACTTCCAGAGTCTCTAGGGTAGAATCTGTTTCCTTGCTCTTTCCAACTTCTTGATGCCACCTGCGTTTTTTGACTCATGGCACCCTCCTCCATTTTCAAACCCAGCCATGGAGCACCCACTAGTCTCTCTTTCTTTTTCTGTATCTCCCTCTCTCCCCTCCACCCCAACCCCTTTGCTTCTGTCCTCACACCACCTTCTCTCCCTCTGCTTCTGTTGTCACATCACCATCCCTGACTAACTCCTCCTGCATCCTTCGTATAAGGAACTTTGATAATCATCAGGCATACTCAGATGATCCAGGATCTTGAACTTAATCATATATGCAAAGTTTCTTTTGCCATGTAAGGCAACATATTCACAGATTCCTGGGATTAGGGTGTGGACATCTTTGGGGGACATTATTCAACTTACCATAGATAGGACAACAAAGGAAGTTCAGTCACAAGATGCAAAACACATTCCCACTGAAATACAGCTCATAGAGGAATGAGGCGAAAACTTCAATAAAAATAGGAGTAACTGAGGAAACACAAGAGCAGTAAAATGTATGCACACACACACACACACACACACACTAACACACATGTAGACTTTTTTTCATTAAACAACTAAGTCGAATATTTGGAAGGAAAGAAAATCACATATATTGAAACAATGATTATAAACAGAAAATGGAAACTATAAGCAATTGTCAAACGGAAAAGGCAAGAAATAAAAATAATAATATCAGAAATTAAGAATTCCTTCAATGAAATATCAGTGATGTCAAAAATAGTTAATAGCAATCATTCAAACTAACAAAGAAAGATGATAAAAGAAGGTGAAAAAATGACCTGAACAGCCACGAGCTGGGGGACAATATCAATGGTCTAATATACCTTGAGAATAGTTCCAGAAGATGTAGAAAGAAAGAATGGAGCAGAAGAAATATTCAAAGAGGAAATAGATGAAAAATTTTGGAAAGCAATGAAAGGTGTCAAATCACAGATTCATAATACTCAAGATAAATACCCCACCTTCCCACACACATATGTATTCACAGCTACATACACCAAAAGTAAACAGTAAATTTCAAAAGCACTCAAAGAAAAGAGACAAAGAGGACTACGGGAGAACAAAGAGAACTACGCATTCTCAATAGTCCCTTTAGTGGTTGTAAGTGACTCTGCACCCGTCAGAAACCCACTGCTGAAAGAAAGAATACAGAGACAAAAAGAGGACAAAGTGATGATTCCGCTTATGTAATGTTCAAAAATAGGTAGAACTAATCTATGTTGATAGAAGCAGAAGTGTGACGTCTTTCAGGGTATTGACTGATAGCAAGCACAGGGACCATTCGGGGTACTGGAAGCATTTTTATATCTTTATTTTGTATTTGAATTTGTCCACTTTGATTTTTTTTTTTTTTTTGTAAATTTGGATGACTTTTTCTTTTTTTAGTTTGATATATTTTGTACGTTAATCTTTTAAAAAATTATGTGTTGAAGACTGGGTGCCGGTGACTCACGCCTGTAATCACAGCACTTTGGGAGGCCGAGGCAGGCGGATCACAAGGTCAAGAGATCGAGACCATCCTGGGCAACATTGTGAAACCCTGTCTCTATTAAAAATACAAAAATTAGCTGGGCGTGGTGGCACGCACCTGTAGTCCCAGGTACTCGGGAGGCTGAGGCAAGAGAATCTCTTGAACCCAGGAGGTGGAGGTTGCAGTGAGCTGAGATCACACCACTGCACTCCAGCCTGGGTGACAGTGAGAGACTCTGTCTCAAAAAAAAAAAAAAATTATGTATTGAAATACAGTCTTCAATTTATTCTTGTAACTCTTTTAAATTTTTTTCAATGTATAGTGATTTTTAATATTAAGAAAGCTCTGTTTATCATACTACATTTTTTCACCTTAAACTTAAGATGTATAAAATAAGTAAATTGCGTAAATAAGGTATAACTGAATTAAAATTGAATAAATGTAAAAGAGAAAAAAGCCTAAGAAATATCAAGGTCTCAATATAAATAAAATAAAAACCCAGGAAAAATTAATACACACTTTAAATTCTAATTATATTCTAAATAGTCTGTATCAAATTGACAAAGTAAGCTGTTGAGTTTGTATTGAAGAATAAATATCTAGTATTAACAATGCAATTTATGCAAATAGAAGACTGTTGAGCAGAGATATGCCTTACCACATATGAAAAAAATTTAACAAACCCTAGTAATCAAGTCAGTATGCTGTTGGCATAGACTTAGCCAAAGGTGAGTGGAAAGAACACAGTTCAGAAATAGATTTCAGAATAAATAAATTTCATTGTGTGAAAAAGAAGGTATTGCAATTAGGCAGGAAAATATTGGCTAATTTAATACTTGTGGCTGGCACAAGTGACTATTTGTTTGAAAGAAATTTATGTAAAAGCCTACTCTACACCATATAAAAACATATTGTGGATAAATTAAACATTCCAATATGAAATAAAATCACAGAAATGTTGGGAAATTTTAGGAGACCAAACAAATAAACTAGAGATTAGGAAATCTCTTAAAACATGTTAGGAAGGCCTGGTGCAGTGTCTCACGCCTGTAATCCTAGCACTTTGGGAGGCCGAGGCAGGCAGACTACGAGGTCAAGAGATCGAGACCATCCTGGCTAACATGGTGAAACCCCGTCTCTACTAAAAATACAAAAATTTAGCTGGGCACGGTGGCAGGTGCCTGTAATCCCAGCTACTTGGGAGGCTGAGGCAGAAAAATGGTGTGAACTCAGGAGGCGGAGCTTGCAGTGAGCTGAGATCATGTCACTGCAGTCCAGTCTGGTGCCAGAGCAAGGCTCTGTCCCCCCCAAAAAAAAAAAAAAAAAACTTAGGAAAATTATTGACTATCATGAAACTATCAAAATATTTGTTCTATTAAACATAAAATTATAGGCAAGAAACATTATAAATATAGTCAAAGTTATAGTCAAAGTTATAGGCAAGAAACATTATAAGTATAGTCAAAGGAAAACTGTAGTTTGGGAAAGTATTTACAACGCACATACTTGATATATTTATAATATTTATATTATCTCTAATATTCATTAGTGCTACCTTATTTCATAATCTCAGTGTATATAAATTACATTGTGGTTTATGTAACCCCTAGAGACGGTAATGTGAATAGAAGCAGGGTTAGGCTCACAAGAGTTGCACTGCCACAACCCTATTGCAAAGAGTTCCTACATGTTCATATGAGAAAGAAGGCCTTATAGAAAAGTTTGCAGAAGATCTTTAACAGATCACTTATGGAAGAGACAGCCAAATACACACTAAACACAAAAATGTCATGAGACTCATTAGTAGACATTCTTTAAATTGTATTAAAAGAATAACAGGGTAACTGTGTACAGGTTATAAAAAGTAAAATAATAATCAGCACTGGCACCAGTAGGGACAACGGGTGAACACACACATGTGTGCTTAACTGGTGAAAGGTGATATCGTAGAGCTTTTCTGGAATATAATATGGCAATACCCGTTTATATAAAAAACAAACACTTACGTAACACAATAAGAAGATTCCAAGAAATCTACAGGTTTACTTGCATTTATTTGTTGGTACGGTAAAAATCTAGGACAGGGGTCATTAACCCTAATGCTAAAATACAATTTTATGAGGCTAAATCTAGAAACGAGCTAAAGCACTAGTGAGCAGGGAAGCTGTTGACAAAATTGTGGAACACTCATGGCACGGAAATGTAAAGTCTTTGCAAGGATGAGTTAAATGCGTATGAATTGTCTTCAGAAGATTTTATAATATAATTCTAAGTGAGAAAATCAAATTGCAGTTATATATATATAATATTAGCTCAATTTAATACACAGATAAGGGAAATTCCCATGTAAAAATTTTCACTTGAGTGTATGAACAGAGAATTTGGTTTAATGGAAAGAGCAAGGAGACACCACAAAAAAAGGGGATGATTAAAAAAAGAAACTATATTAAAAACATCAAGACAAAAAGCAAACTTGTTAAAGATAAAATAAAGAACAATATATGTGTATATATGCATATATTCATTTCTCTCTTGCGAAAAGGTTATTGCTGGTTATCTCTAGTAATTGAAAATTTCAAGTGATTTTGACTTTCCTCTTACATTTTGCTATATTGTTTGAAGTATTTATAAAAAGCATGAATTATTTATATAATCAGAAAGAAACAAGGAAACATTTTTATTTAAAAAAGAAAACGTGTAATCCATGTGTAATATGTAAATTTGTATGACTCAGAATAAGTTAATCATTGTAATAGCCTACTTCTATTATTTGTCACATTGGAGAGCTTCATGCATTGGTAATTCCATATCTACAACTATCTAGCTGTCTTTCTGTCTATCTGTGATACATTCCAGGCTTTGCTTGTTGAGGAGGGTAAACAGGTCATATTACAGCAATTTCCCAGGACATACCTTGAAGCCACTACCCACTTGATTACCAGATACTGGGCCACATAGGATAAATGGTGCTGCTGTGCAATCTTCTGCTTCTAGGTTTTTGATGCTTTCTTTGGTTTCATTGAATGCAGTTGCTCTACTAGTACTGACCTCCCCAGTAACCCCAGGCCTGTTCTCTTTTATGTAGTGGACAAGTTATTATTCTTTAAGTAATATTGTACAATAGGATATTCTGCAATAATGGGAATTTTTACCTGAGCTGGCAGTGTGGTGATGACTAGCCACATGGAGCTCTTGAGCAGTTGAAATGTGGCTAGTGACACTGAGAAACTGACTTTTAAAATTTTATTCAAGTTTTGTTTATTTAAATTTAAGTAGCAAAAATGTGGCCTGTGGCTATTATTATTGAGCAGTGCCACTTTAAAATAACATTTTCAGTGCTATTGGGTTAGTAATAGCACTTTTCACCTATGCCTCATCTTTGGCTCTCCCAGACACACAAGCCTTGCAGGTGTGACTGTGCTGAGAGGTCACAGCCAGCTCGGATCAGGGGCCCCTAAGTCCCAGGCCATGGACGGGTCCTGGTCCGTGGCCTGTTAGGAACTGGGCCGCATAGCAGGAGGTGAGCAGTGGGCAAGGGAGCATTACTGCCTGAGCTCCGCCTTCTGTCAGATCAGCAGCGGCATTAGATGAGCGCAAACCTTACTGTGAACTGCACATGTGAGGGATCGAGGCTGCATACTCCTTATGAGAATGTAATGTCTGGTGATACGAGGTGGAAATGTTTCGTCCTGAAACTGTGCCCACCCCCCACCCCACCCCCATCCCACCACCATCCCACCCCTATCCGTCCATGGAAAAATTGTCTTCTATGAAACTGGTCCCTGGTGCCAAAAAAGTTAGTGACTACTGCTCTGGATTACTCCCAATTCTTCTTCACTAGTGGTTATTTGTTTTGGGGGATCCACATTATCTCCTCCAATCCAGAGTCCACTGTGGAATCTCTACCATATAGAGCAGTTTGTTAATTTCCAAATTATCATATGGATTGAATATGAATTCTTTTTCATAGAGATTCTGAACCCCAACAACTTAAGGGATATACTTGAGAACATTTTTAATGGTAATAAATATCTTGTCAATTATAACAACAATATCCTAAACATTTTCTGAAAGAAGTTCATCTGCCAAAAGCACTCTAGAAACTGATGTTGTCTGATTCTTCCTCCAAGCCCATTAGAGCTTAATCTCTGAGCCAGGCAAAATTATACATGCACAACCACCCCACAATTAAGGAGCCCCACACTTACGTTTGGATCAGGGGAATTAAAATGTTTTTTCTTCTGCCCTCAGCACAAAGGCGAGCACCAGCATAGGCACTGCAGCCCTTGTCTAAAATTCATTTTCTGTGTCCCTATTCTGTCACCTCCCAGGAGGAGAACAAATCCCACATGCAGAGTCAGAATTTGCTCATGCATTTACAGCATCGGAAATTTAGAGTGTCATTCAATTTCCCTTGCTCTACTCCAGGACACATGATGGCTACTTCTTTTAGATTCTGGAAACACAAGTTGTCCACCCCTTTCTGAGCATCACAGAGGTGCTGCATATAGCACAGAGGTTCAGTGTAAGAACACTGGAGTCAGACTGCCTGCTAATGAGGCCGGGTTTCTCCACATCCTAGTTCTGTGTACTTGAGCTAATGTTGAACACCTGTCTCCCTGCCCTCATCTTTAAATGGGAAATAATAATAGTATGTGGATTCCATAAGATTGTTGAAAGGGTAAAGCAAACTAATACCTAGTCATCCTCTGATATTTATGGGGGATTGGTTCCAGGATCCCCCTGCAGATATTAAAATCCATGGATGCTCAAGTCCCCTATGCAAAATGGCACAGTTTTTACTTATAACCTACATACATTCTCCCGTGTACTTTAAAAAATATCTTGATTACTTATAATACCTAATTCAATGTAAATGCTGTGTAAATTGTTGTCCTATGTATTTTTTATTTGTATTATTATTATAGTACAGTTACTTTTTTTTCCTAATATTTAAAATCTGAGGTTGGTTGAATCTACAGGTGTGGAACAAATGAATACGAAAGGCCAACCACATAAAGCATTTGTAACAATGCCTGGCAATACTACTGACACTACTACGTACAGTGTCTCATCATTTCGTCTCCACTTGCTAAAGTCGGCTGCCCTTTTAACCTTCAAGAAGGAAGCCATATTAACAAGGGATTTTCCTTCTATGGGCAAGTTACACGTACAGGCATACGCTGGGATATATTGCAGATTGGGTTCCAGGCCACCGAAATAAAGCCAATAAGTCAATAAAGGGAGTTACACAAATATATCTTGTTTCTTTCTCAGTGCACATAAAAGTTATTTTTACACTGTACTGTAGTCTATTAATTCAATAGCATTATGCCTAAAAATTTACATACCTTAATTAAAATATGTTTTATTGCTGAAAAATGCGAAGTATCTTCTGAGCCTGTAGCAAATTATAATCCTTATGCTGGTGGAGGGTCTTGCTTCAATGTGGATGGCTGCTGACTGATTAGGGTAGCTATGGTTCCTCACGGTTGGGGTGTCTGGCAATTTCTTAAAACAAGACAACAATGAGATTTGCCACATTGATTGACTTCCTTTCATGAAAGATTTCTCTGTAGCATCTGATGCCATTTGATAGCATTTTACCCAAAGTAGAACTTTCAAAATTGAAGTCAATTATCTCAAACCCTGACACTGCTTTATCAACTGAGTGTATGTATTATTCTAAATCCTTTGCTGTCATTTCAACAGTGTTCACAGCGTCTTCACCACTGGTGGATTCTATCTCAAGGAAGCCACTTTCTTTGCTCTTCCATAAGGAAAAACACCTCATTCTCTTCAAGTTTTATCATGAAATTGCAGCAATTCATTCACACCTTCAGGCTTCACTTGTAATTCTAGTTATCTTGCTATTTTGGCCATATCTGAAATTAATGCCTGCACTGACGTCATGAACCCCAGAAAGTCATCTATGAGCACTAGAATAAACTTCTTTCATTCTCCAGTTAATGGTAATGTTTTGATTTCCTCTCATGAATCACTTATGTTCTTAAGGGCATCTAGACTGGTGAATCCTTTCCTGGTTTTCAACTGACTTCTCCCAGATCCATCAGAGGAATCACTATCTATAGTCTTCTGAAATGTATTTCTTAAATAGTAAGAATTGAAACTTGAAATTACTCTTTTATCCATGAGCTGCAGAATGGTTGTTGTGCTAGCAGGCATGAAAACAACGCTGACCTTTTTACCTCTCCATCAGAGCTCTTGGGTGACTAGGTACATTGTCAATAAGCAGTAATATTTTGAAAAGAGCTTATAATTCTGAGCAGTAGGTCTTGAAAGTGGTCTTAAAATTCCAGTAAACCATGCTATTAACAGACGTGCTGTCATCCAGGCCTTGTTCTTCCACTTACTGAGCATAGGCAGTATAGATTTACCATGATTCTTTAGCGCCCTAGGATTTTTAGAATTGTAAGTGAGCATTGGCTTCAATTTAAAGTCACCAGCTATCTTAGCCTCTAACAAGAAAGTCAACCTGTCTTTTGAAAGTTTTAAGCCAGGCCTTGATCTCTCTAGCTATGAGATTTCTAGGTGCTATCTTCTTCCAATAGAAGGCTGTTTGATCTACACTGAAAATCTGTTGTTTAGTGTAGTCACATTCACAATGATCTTACCTATGATTTTCTGGATAATTTGCTGCAGTTTCTACCTCAGCACTTGCTGTTTTACCTTGCACTTTTATGTTATAGAGATAGCTTCTATCTTTAAACCCCATGAACCAACCTCTGCTGACTTCCACTTTTGTCTTCTTTAGCCTCCTCACCTCTCTCAGCCTTCATAAAATTGAAGAGTGTTAAGACCTTCCTCTGGATCAGGCTTTGGCTTAAGGGAATGTTGTGGCTGGTTAGATCTTCAATTCAGATCTTTAAAACTTTCTCCATATCAGCAATAAGGCTGTTTCACTTTCCTGTCACTCATGTGTTCATCAAAATAGCACTTTTAATTTCCTTCAAGAAGTTTTTCTTTGCGTTCACATCTTGGCTAAGTGGCACAAGAAGCCTAGCTTTTGCCCTGTCTCAGCTTTCAACATGCCTTACTCACTAAGCTTAATCATTTCTAGCTTTTCATTTAAAGTGAGAAATGTGTGACTCTTCCTTTCACTTCAACACTTACAGTCCATTTTAGGGTTACTTATTGGCCTAATTTCAAAACTGTTGTATTTCAAGGAATAAGCAGACCTGAGGAGAGGGAGAGCCAGGGAACAGCCAGTCGTTGGAGCAGTAGGAACACACACACAATTTATCTGTTGAGTTCACTGTCTTATAAGGTGACATTTCTTGGTACCCTAAAAGAATTACAATAGTAACATCAAAGAGCATTGAGCACAGGTCATCACAATAGATATAATAATAATGAAAACATTTTAAATATTGTAAGAATTACCAAAATGTAACAAAGAAACCGAAAGTGAGCACATGTTATTGGGAAAATGGTGCTGATACATTTGTTCAAGGAAAGTTGCCACAAACCTTCCATTTTTGAAAAATGCAGTATCTATAAAGTGCAATGAAAGCATGCTATATTACAGGCATACTTACATTTTTCGTCTTTGGCTGGTAAAACACCTCTGGATACTCACATAACATCTTCTCAAGGTAAATCACTGGGGTGTAACTTTTATAAATAAGTTGTGATATTTTTATTATGTCTGCCTTTTGAGATGGAGAATATCAACGCTGAAAATATGCTTTAATTCAGAGTAATTTTTCAGTTTTTCATGATGAATTTAGCATCAGTTTTCACAAATGCTATACTGATAAATGAATGATCTTAAAGTATTAGTATAGCACAGAAATTGTTTTGTAGAATCAAATAAATTCAGGGATAGGGGTGTGGAAACCATAATTTGTGATCCTTTTTATGTTCACATAGAATTATTTTAAAATTCTTTTGCCATGAAAATTTCTCTCTTGACTCTTGTGATTGTCCTTGTAAATTGTGATGTAAAATATGGCTAACAGGTACATGTAATAGTGTTGCTAATGAATAATTGATGCCTTAATAGTCTTTGAAAATCTTATTACCTGATTGTTGCTAAGAATTTTCTGGTAAGGGCTGCCTATGAAGCAGAGAAATGGGAAATTCCTCTGCCTTGTTACCAGTGATAGAACCCGAGAGGTGATGTTCTTGAAGAGGGAGGCAAGACCTAATTTTGGATTTAATGTCTGAAAGGCAGATGTTTATTCAACTGATCCAGCAAGCCATAGGGTCAATAGAGAAGTAAAATAAGAAAATGAATGAGGATTGCCAGAAGAGAAGAGATGGGAAAGCAAAGAAGAAGCCTATTACGAGTAATTCCAAAGCAATTTTATGACCCATGACTTGTTCCTTTTCTGTACTAGGACACTTATTTCCAGAGACCTTAAAGGTGTTATCAAGTTTGACTTATCTGTACTCCCTTATCTCTCAAGTTACATCTGGACTAAATCTTGGTTTATTTGGTGTGCAGGTGTCCCGTAGCAGGAAATAAGACTGAGATGAGTTTATACTTATGAGATAAACACCCAGCTGTAGATCTGCTGCTAAAGAGGTTAGGATAAGGAGAGGGGCTGGAACTTAGACTTTCTGAAACAGAGACTTGGATGATTCATTATAAAGCTGTCTGTCTCTCAAATTTCTCTTGGGTGGATGATGATAATAGACAAGGCCAGTATGGTATTTTTGGTTTGGAATGAAGACTTTGAGTAAAGATGCTATAGGAACATTCTTCTTTTGGTGAGTAGTATAGCAATTCAACAGGTTGGGAGGTTAGCACCTTACTTACTATTACTTATCATTACCAGACTTACCTACCCTTCCAACAAATTGTTCACACACTTCTCTGGAACACATCTTAAGTGTCTTGTAATATACAGGCTTATTAGGATAGAAGTATCTTAATTAAGAACGTAAAGGAATTGACATGAATTGTGATACCTGGGATACCTGAAATGAAATGATAATACTGAATAATCTACACAGTGAAACAGCTGGAAAAAAAAATAGAACCAAGGTGTTCAGGGATGAAGAGCATCCAGCATAAACCAGGATTGTCTCCAGGATATGGGACTTCCCTGTTTTAAAACCAGAAAAACTCTGGGCAAACTAGGACAAATTGTTCACTTTAGTCAAGCATCTAACAGTGACTATTATCAGAATGACTGCCATAACTAAGATCGTTTCATGGACCTACAATAATAAATGACCTGAAGGAGGGTCAAATGAGGGGATCTTCCAGAGCCATCCAAGAAATAGAATCTTGCTCTTTCAGTTTGCCAGACAGCTTCCTCTAAGAACCTGTAATACATATTGTATCTGGATTTCTAATATTTAGACATTCCTATAAGCCTGACTGAGTTTTTGAAAATCTACTTCCCGAGAACTGAATAGAAGAAATGAAAAAGTTTGATGTAAAACATAATCTGAGTTTCTAAGGTAGGAATTCCTTTATGATAGCCTAGTACAGGGTATGCCTGTTGGTAATAGAATTGTTTTCTAATATCTTGGAAAGATGTTTGCTGAAATGATGTCCTGTAAGTAAAACACCCTTGAAAGTCTGAGTACTTAAAAAGTCTTGGAAACACAAAGATTATGAAGGGTAGATGAATAGTCATGAAGCAAATGCATGCCAGGAAGGTTCTACCTCTATCAGGGAATTGGGATTTCCGTGGTATCTCATATTTGGGAGAGGAGATTGTCTGTGAAGTGACAATCTTCTTCACAGAAGCTTGTCTGTGAAGCTTATTGGGACAAAGTACTCACACTATGAATTTCTGCTGTCATAGCTAAGAATGAACAGAGGATTTCTTTTTATTACAAACACTCCTCTTCAGCTGTGTGTGCTGTCTGCACCTGCAATATGGGAGGGCAGTTGAGGGAACATGATTCATTGTATTTTGCCACTCTGCTAGCCAAAGTGCTAGATTATCCCACAATTCCTTGAGAATTTTAGCAAATGGGATCACACTTGTTCAAGCTTAAATCATTTACCTAATTAAATACTTGGAAAGAATAAATAACAGCAACTAACAGTTCCCCGATCCTGCCAGAGTATAGTGAATTACTTAATTTGTGCTCTCTGCTTGAGATGGACACCAAAAATCCCGGAGAGCTCTTTTAGGAATATCTTATAACATATGCAAGGAGAGATGTGTAGAAGTTTTCTTCCCTCCCTCCCTCCCTTCTGTCCTTCTTTCCTCCCTCCCTCCCTCTCTCTCTTCCTCCCTGAAATATTGTTTGAACAAGACACATACAGGCAGAAATACAAAATTTTATAAGAATACAGAGAGGAGAACTGCATGGAATCAAATTCCAGTTGACTTGTTGATATAAATCAACATGCTGTGATATTTCCTTTTGAAGGGTTTCTTCATGACCTGTGAAAAACAAGTTGGAGATCACCTGCTAACAGTGATAAGGGTAGCAAGGGTGTTTGATGTTGGTCAAGTGGGAATGCGTGGAATATTTGTAGTGCAATTGTATCAAATAAATATTGAACAATGTGCAAGCCATCTGGGAGGTCTAGTTACAGTGTGGGATCTTTGATTCATAGTAGTGCTAATCTGTTGATTTAGATTATTTTTTCTAGCTATGTTCAGCTGCCCAGAAGGCAAAAAAAAAAGTCAGAAGAACAAGAGAAAATTATTAAATAATGGACCATATAATTGAATTCCAGGATAAAAGTGAAGACAAAATAGAAAAATAAGAAGGAAAAAGTATCAAGATGGTTAAAACATTAAGTGGAATTAGTTTGGTCAAGTGAGCTAGAAGGACAGAGAACATGATACATAAATTAGTGACTTGGGAAATAAAACTATGTTAGGCCCTGGAATTAAGGGTATAGAGGAATTCACTCATAATCCAGCAGAAGAAACTGATGTAGAGGGAGGTAGGAATAGATATGAAGGTCAGAACCCAGGGGTCTAAGGAGCATTGTACAATGACAGTGTATTAAAGAACAGGCTGCCAGCCTAGGCTGTGAGCATGGGTGGGTGGAGACAATGTGGAGTGTGTTAATAATGGTTCTCAGATGCAAATAATAGAACTTACTTGGGTTAACTTGAACAGAAAAGGATTTAGTGAAGAACCAGAGAACTATAGTTAGATCCTGTATAACTAAGAAACATACAGGCAGGAACAACTCAGGAGAAACATACAGATAATGACATCTCTAGTATCAGTGTCCATGCTCAGAACTTCTGATGCTAGTGACTGGAAGCTAAAAAGAAAAAAAAAATCAGTTACCTTGAATAACTGGATGCCTCTGTGATGCTGGTTGCTCTGTGGAAGAAGCCTCTCGTGCTGGTTGCTCTCTTGAAGAAGCTCCTGTGTCATCTGAGAACAACTTCTACATCTGAGAACAACGCAGATATATCTGTGCTGAGAAACCTATGTCACATGCAGAATCCTAGCTTCCCAGAGCTCTTTCAGCTTTCCAGCCCTCATAATACATTAGATAAGGTGAGAATCAGAGTGAATCTACCATATCTGTCCCAGAATAGTTTATATTTGAATATTAATTGGTAGAAAAATAAATGAGACTCATGATGAAGTAAGAGTCAAATGGAGAGAACTCTTTGCTTCCCAGCTTTTTGTGTTGGTGGCCAGACACAATACAATACAAGTGGTCACATGACAAAAGATTCATTGTAGTGTATGTGCTCAGTTTTGACTTTTCAACTTTGGACGCTGCCAGTTCAAGATAGAGAAGTCTCTGTTTATATATATGAAGTATGGCCTCTTTTCGTTCTCTTTTCTATGTGGGGCATAAACAATTATATGCATCACCTTGTATAAGAATTAATCATAGGTTTCAATATAACGAATAAAACTAAAAACATTTAAAGGAAATCATAGGAATATGTTACCATGACCTTAGGTTAGGCAATTGTTTCACATATTTGACACATGTATAAGTTACAAAAGAAAACAATGGACAAATTGGACATCATTAAGTTAAAAGATTTTGTAATTCAAAGGACATCATCAAAAAAGTGAAAATATTTAGTCATTAATTTAGGTGCCAACTTGACTGCATTAAGAAATACCTGGAGACTTGCAAAGAGTTATTTCTGGGTGGGTCTGTGAGGGTTTTTGGAGGTGACTGGCATGTCACTGGACTGAGGAGGAAAGATCTACCCTCAATGTCAGCAGGAACCATCCAATCAGTTCGAGACCCAGATAAAACACAAAAGGTAGCAGAAAGGTGAATTCACTCTCTCTCTCTCACACACACACATACCCCTACCCTGACCCATCATTGCCCTTCCTCCATGGGATGACACAGCAAGAAGGCCCTCACCAGATGCCATCTTCTCAATCTTGAACATTCCAGCCCCTAGAACCATAATAAACCAATTCATTTCTGTTCATTGTAAATTACCCAGTCTCAATATTCTGTGATAGCAGCACAAAACAGAATAAGACAAAAGATAATCCAAAAGTTTGTGTAAAATACTTTCAAATCATATTTTTGATAAGGAACTTGTATTTATATATGAGTAATTCTCAAACAATAAAAGTATGCATAATATAAAAGCAATTTTTATGCGATTGGATGTTACCTGGCAATAAAAAGGAATTAAATATTTATACATGCTATATATCATGGATTAACTTTTAAAGTATTATTCTTAGCAAAAGAAGCCAGTTAAGGAACACCGCATATTATATGACTACATTTGTATAAAGTGTCCACAATAGTCAAATTCATGGTGACGAAAATTCAATTAGTAGTTACTGGGGGCTATGGAAAGGTGGGAATGTGAAATGATTACTAATAGGTAGGGAACTTCCTTTTGATGTAATAAAATATTTTTAAAATAGAGCATGCTGGTGATTGCACAATCCTGGGAATATAATAAAAGCTACTGAAATATACTTTATAATACATTGAAAGTATAAATATGATGAAGCGATTATTAATATTCACATGTGTGTACATGTATATGTATACACATATGGAATTTATATACATATACACATATATACACATATACACATATATAAATACACACAAACATTAATAACAGGCTGTTACCTGAACACTTCAAATATATCTATATATTATATGTTTATATAATATATGATATATGTAATATTATATGTATTTATGTAATAGATGTAATATATTTTTATATATAAGTGATATATGCAATATATTTATATATAATATATAATACATGAATATTATATCTATTATATATAATAATATAATATATAATATATATACTTGACATGCTCAGGTAACATGCACTTACACTCCTCTAATGTGAGCTAACAAAATACTAGATTCCTTGAAAATTTTGGACATCCTTTATTTCCATACTCTTTCTGCTTTGGTACCATCTTTGCCTAATTACAAATTCTGAACTCTGTCTTTACAATCTTTCTCCTGGACCCTTGCCCTTTACTTTCTTCTTAGTCTGCATTTCATTCTTCTATTTTCTACTTGTTGACTTTTGCTGTAGAATGTTCAATAATTGACCCACAATAATTGGTTCTTATTCAGTTCTAGAGAACCAACCCTCAGCTCCAATCTATGGTTTATCTTTCTAATTCCTAGCAAGAACTAAGGGGGAAGGCATAACGTTATTAGGTAGAGAAAGCAGGAGACGTTTTCGGACTCAGATACTATACGGTGTAAGTACTGTTCTAAGTGCAGGAAGCACACAGCATCCACCAGGGGGTGCTTGTCTTGTGTAGTTTGGTTAATTTTTGTCCAGCTCAGGGAAGATCCTTAAGAGACCCAAGTTGAACAGACACAAAAATGAATGTGTTCTTGAATATGATGTGAAATTTTGTGCTTGGTGCTCACTTGCCTAGATATATAACTATTTTTGCAGCCCGAAGTCACATAATGAAGTTTTAATAGAGGCATTAGAATAGCATGAATACTCCATATAAGAGAAATATTTAACCATCCTCTCCTTTCAGCTCTACTTACCTAACACATAAGCTCCTACACACACACACACACACACACACATACACACACACACTTACTAACCTGGCCATGTAACCCTGCTTATTTATGTAAATGATTTATTTTGTATGCTGAAAACTGTGATGTTTCGGACCCACTGCAGCTTCTTATTTGGCCTCCTAGAGTCAGAAACTGCATAGTGCCTTTGTTCCAAACATAACCACACAACGCCATCCTGAATTTCACAAATATACCCTTCATATTTTATTCTTTCATTAGTCATTTGAATTCTCTAAATAACCTGTAGCAAGTTCTTTTGATTATTTATAAGATACACTGCACGAATAAGATAAATAGACCTGTGGGCTTTTGCCCTGATGGCACAGAAGGAAGTGTAGTTTCAATGACTAGATTAGGAAGGACTTACCGCTTTGTTTCTGATAAGTATTTATTAAAGACAAGCATTTTACGAAATTTAGAAAATTAAACTAACCCCTGTTTTAGTGGGTTGATTAAACAATTTTTTATAGGAATGTATGGATTTCAAATGCTTTTAAAATCTTATTTCATTAATATAATTACCATTCAAAATTAAGTTACACAGAGTATCTCAATTTGTTGCTCATGGGATATGATCTCTCTTAGTTTAAAATTACATTATACTCAGGAAAGCTTCAAACTATCAGGTTAGCTTGTTTGGCAGATTCTTAGATTAATTCTCTAATTCACTGAAATATCTATTACAGTTTTCAAAAGAATTGACTATAATGAATTAGAGAGCTAATCTTAACAATTTATCACTCAAATGAGGTCATCACAGCTAGCGGAATATTCAAGACTACCAGCCCATTTCTAACATTTTCTTTATATGGAAAAATATATTTTATATTATGTTTTATCATACTTTTAATGAATTATAAAATATACTAAAGGGCTGCTCTGTTATAAAATAAAAATTACTCATAATCAATCTGCTGTAAATTACTTGTATGAAGTTATTAATTATAATCTTGGCAAATAGTTAATATGAGAGTGTGATGTATTGATAACAGGGAGCAATGAGATACTCAAGTTCTAAAATTTTAAGCATTTATTAGAAAATCCAGTGACAATTACAAACTACATTTGTTCACTGTGAGTATATTTCATTTAAAATAACAATAGTGATTGTTAGCATATTTTTAAATAGTAGTATAAATATTTAACTGGTTTGTTAACTTTTAAAATTCTCAAATATATATGAAGTTTATAAAGAAACATTGGTCCAGATTTGCTTTTTTTGAATTTGAGAGATTTATAGGGAAACCTAGGAGACTAAGTTACAAAATGGCATGTTACCGAAACATTCACAATGAAGAGAAAATGGCCAAACAACAATAAAAAATAAAACTAATCTTGATTTAAGCCAGACTAATATACTTCAAGCTCTGTGACTTGGGAATCAGCATTGATTTATCAGAAAGGTTAGCTTGCTCTGTCAGTTTGGACCAAAGCTTATACATTATTTTCTGCTGTTGTTCTTTACAGCTCCCATCTTTTTACAAATGCTGACATGTGCTTGTGTCCTGACAGTCTTTCCTGATAAAATGTGCATCCTATGTCCTGTACAGTACAGTCTTTTTGTGTTTAGACTAGTCCTACTCTTCCCCCCCCCCCTTCTCTACAGAAATTTGTTCTACCTCCCTACTGGGAACATAGCCTGCCCCAAGTATCAACCAGAAACCAGGCACTGTTACGCACCAGAGAATAGCCTTTAAACTGCTTGTCTTCATACATTGTAATCTGCTTTGCTCCTATATACAATGTTTACCTAAACTGCTTGCCAATCAGAATGTTGTATATTATGTATCCCAAAATCCGATCTATATAGTTTTGTACAGTCTGAATTTACTGTGTTTTTTTTTTTCTTTTTTTTCAGATAGCCCTCATTCAGTGCGTTTTAGTTCCTCATGTTTCATGATGTTTTGATCATAAGCTTATTTTTTTTAAGCCTCCAGATGAGAGCTGAGCCCTGGTGGCACCTTGATTATAGTCAGAGGACCTGGCTCAGCCGTACCTAGACTCCTAACCCACAAAAACTGTGGGATGGTATATGTGTTTGTTTAAGCAACAACAGAAAAAATTATATAATTAGCTTGTCTTAACTCATATAAAATGCAAATATAAATAATTTAATGGAACAGAATAGTAGGTGCAGTAGCTGAGTCACACAGATATAAGAAAATTTGAATCTTCAAATTATGGCAAAGAATAAACAATGCAGTAAGAAGTTTCAGAAAATAATATCCATTTGAAGAAAAATTATACTATATTCATACTTAATATTGTATAGACTATAAATGAGGTGGATTAAATATCTAAATGTAAAAAATACAAAACATTTTTACATGTATGCATTTAATACATTCATATATAATGTGAGAGAATCACAAAATGAGATTTTTATAATATTGTGATGATTGAAACATTATTAAGATATGAAAAGGATGTTGCATCTAACAATATTTAAAACTAATATGCATAAGCATATGTTTCATTAATGCGTTGGTGGAAAAAGCATTCCTTTTATTTTTAACCTTTTATTTTGAGGTAATTATTGCATCACATACAATTATAAGAAATAATAGAGAGAAGCTCAGTATACCTTTCACCCGGTTTCCCCATTGGTATCATCTTCCATAACGATACTACAATAACGCAACCAGGAGAAGGCATTTGACAGTCTCTCAACCTTATTCAGATTTCACCAGGCTTATATGTGCTCATTTGTGTGGCTGTATATTTAGTTCTATAAAATTTTAGCACATATGTACATTTATTTGGTCACCTCTGCAGTCTAGATAAAGAACATTTCCATCAAAAGGATCGGTTGTGGTACCTTTCATAGCCATGCTCACTGACTCATTGCGCTTCCTTCTCTAGTGTATTACCCTCTAGCAACTACTGATCTCCATCTCTATGATTCTGTCATTTCAAGAATGTAATATAATTAAGACTCATACATTGTGTACTCATTGGAGATTGGCTTTTTTTTTTTTTTTTTCCACACAGCATTATTCCCTGAGAACCATCGAAGGCGTCCCATGTAGATAGTCCGTTCCTTTCTATTGCTGAGTAGTATTACATGGTATTGGATTTGTTTCCATCCCAGTTTGTTAAGCATTCACCCTTTGAAGGACATTCGTGTTGTTCCCAGTTTTTGGCTACTAAAAATGAAACTACTGTGATCATTGATGTTTTGTGTTTTTTTTTTTTTTTTTTTTTTGAGACGGAGTCTCGCTCTGTCGCCCAGGCTGGAGTGCAGTGGCCGGATCTCAGCTCACTGCAAGCTCCGCCTCCCGGGTTCCCGCCATTCTCCTGCCTCAGCCTCCCGAGTAGCTGGGACTACAGGCGCCCGCCACCTCGCCACCCTAGTTTTTTGTATTTTTTAGTAGAGACGGGGTTTCACCGTGTTAGCCAGGATGGTCTCGATCTCCTCACCTTGTGATCCGCCCGCCTCGGCCTCCCAAAGTGGTGGGGATGTTTTGTGTTTTTTTGTATAATGTAAGGTTTTATTACTCCAGAAAAATATACGTAAGTGTGATGATTGTTAGGTCATAGGGGAATTGCATGTTTAGTGTTTTTTTGTTTCATTTTAAGACTTGCCAAAATGTTTCCCAGAGTAGCTGTATCATTTTACAACCCAGCAGCAATGCATGAAGTAATGCATCTCCACATCCTTGTCAGCACTTGCTGGTGTCACTATTTTTATTTTAGCCACTTTCATAGGTATATAGTGATATCTCATTACTGTTTTGATTTTCATTTCACTAATGGCAAATGATGTTGAGTATCTGCCTAACTTCAGTTAAATGCTTGTTGAAGACTTTGCCCATTTTCTAATTTTTTTCTTTCAATTTTTCAGTGTTCTTTATATATTCCAGATATAAATTCTTTGTTAGATATGTGGCTTGCAAATGTTTTCCTCCAGTCTGTAACTTGTCATTTCATCCTCTTCATATGCCTTTTCTAGAGTAAAATTTTTGAATTATGATGGGGTCCCATTTGTCAAGTTGACGTTTTACGAATTGTGCTTTTGATAACAGTTGGAACTCTTCACTTAGCCCTAGGCCTTAAAAATACTCTGTTTGTTGTTGTTGTTGTTGTAGAGTTTTACACTTATGCCTGCTATCTATTTTTAGTTAATTTTATGTAAAATGTGAGATTTGCATTAAGGTTCATTTTTAACATTTGAAAGTCTATATATTTCCAGTTTCTCCAGCAATTTTAAAACTTTTCCTCCATTGACTTGCTTTTGCAGCTTTGTTAAAATTCAGTTGACTATACTTGTATGGATTTATATCTGGATTACATATTTTTTCCATGTGTTTATGTGTCTATCCCCTCCAGCAATACCACAGTGACTAAATAGTAAATCGTCCCATTATGCAGACTGATTCTTACACTTTATTCTTTTTTCAAAAGCTTTTTTTTTTTCTTCTGTCTAGTGCCTTCCATATAAATGTTAAGATAAGTGTTTCTCTACCTATGAAAGTCCTTGCTAGGATTTAGAGAAACAATTGAATTAAACCTATACATTAATTAGTGGAGAGTTGACATCTTTATTATGTGGACTTTTCCAGTTGTGAACCAAGTGTGTACATTGATTTTTCTAGTTCTTGCTTGATTTTTTTCATCAGCCTTTTGTAATGTCAAATACGGATCCTGCACCTGTTTTCTGACATTTATACATAGGTATTTATTTGCGGGGGGACGATTGTAAATGGTATCATGCATTCCAATCTGTATGCCTTTTATTTACTTTTCTTGCTTTACTTTGCTGGCAAGATCTTCCAGTACTACTTTACATCCCACGTATTTTGATATGTATTTTCATTTTCATTTAGGTTTACGTATTTTTAAAAAATTCCCTTTTGACCGAAGGATTATTTAGAAGTGCATTGTGTAATACCAAATGCTTCAAGATTTATCTATCGCTCATGTTTCTGTTACTGATTTCTAGTTTGATTCCATGGTGGTCAGAGAATATATTCTACATATAGTTTCAATTCTTTTAAGTTTGTTGCTGTTTGTGTTATAGCCTAGGATATGGTCTATTTTGGTCAGTATTCCAAAAGCATTTGAACAAAATGTATGAATTCTGTAATTTTGGGGTGGGGTGTCCATCTATGTTGATTGGATAATATTGTTTGATTCAATTATTCCGTATTCTTGCTGATGTTGTCTCTAGTAGTTCTATCAATTGCCAAAAAGAGGCGATGAGATCCTGAATTATAAATGTGATTTGTTATTTTATCCTTTCAATGCTATCGGTTTTTGCTTCATGTATTTTGAGGTTCTGTTATCTGAAAATCATCCATTTAGGATGGTTTTGTATTTCTGGCGGATTGATCTTTTTATCATTATATAAAATGTCTCCTACTTTTCTTTCCTCTGAAGTTTATTTAGTCTCATATTAATAAAGTCATTTCTAGTTTGTTTTTATTAATATTTGTATGCTATGTCTCTTTTTATTCTTTTACTTTTAAATTACTGGTGTTATTACGTTTCATAGTGAATGTCTTGTAGATAGCATAGAGTTGGGTGATTTTTTTTAATACATTGCCAACATCTGTCTTTTAATTAGTGTATTTGGTCCATTTATTATTAAGGTAATTGATGATATTGTTAGAATTTAAGTCTGCCATTTTATTATTTATTTTCTGTTTGTTTCCTTTTTTCTCATTCCCCTGTTTCTCTTATACTTGCTTCCCTATGTTACTTAAACATTGTTTAGGGTTGCATCTTGATTTGTTTATAGTATTTTAGTCTATAAGTTTGAATAATCATTTTAGTAGTTTTTCTGAATAATTTTAAATACAAGTGTCACTTATTACAGTTGTCTTCAGTATTTCTTTTACCTACATTGAGTACTACATCAAACTATAATTTTTGCCTCAACCTTCAAAGATGATTTAAAAGCTCATGAAAAAAAAAGAGAGCCTATTATATTTTATCCTTATTTTATTTATTATGATATTCTTTGCTTTCTGAAATTCCAAGGCTTCTGTTGTAATTACTTTTCTGTTTATGAAGTTTCCTTAAGCCGTTCTTGGAAGGTGAGCTTGTTATTACAACTTCTCTTAGTTTTTCTTTTTTTTCTTTTGAGAATGCCTTTGTTTCCCCCATCATATCACTGAAATATATTTTTGCTGAATAGTATTGACAATTTTTTCAGCATTTGGTTTCAGGTGACAAGTTCCTTTCATTCAGTTGATGTTTGTCTATGAGTAATGTGTTCCTTTCTAGTTGCTTTTAATGTATTTTATTTTTTTTTTGCTTTTAGTCTTCAGAAGTTTCATTGTGCTTCATCTTGGTGTGGATTTCTTTGGGATTATACTATTTGTGGCACAGTCAGGTTCTTGAATCTGTAGGTTTATATCTTTCATAAAATTTGAGAGGTTTCAGCCATTATTTATTCAAACACTTTTTAGTTCCACTCTCTCTCCTGTCCTTCTGGAGCCTTTACGATATAAACGTTAGCTGTATACTTATTGTCTCACAAGACTGTGTTTATGATTCTTTCAGTCTATTTTTTCTCTGATGGTTTGTGTGGATTCTCTTTGCTCATTTCAATTGTGATTTTCTCCCTACCTGCTATGACAAGTGATTTTCAGTTGTATCTTGTACATTTTATATTATGGGACTCTGGATCCAATGTAAGCTTCTTTTTTAGTAGGTAGTTCCCTTGTTGAAGTGTAGTGCGAGGACCAGTGAGATATATACGTTGAGCGTCACATTTGCAAATAGGGAGCTTTGTTTAAGAAAGGTGGGTTGGTAGTGCAACTCTCCCATGGCGTTTATATTAAGGACTTGTATTGAAAAAGACCCAGGGAACTCAGCAAATTACAAAAGTCCTAGGCAGCCCTTCTTCCTTCCACACTTCAGCGTTTTTCTATTCTTTGCTTTTATCTTGTTCCAGGATTGTTAGTTGTAAGAGGGAGAATCTGGGAGGAATGTGGCTACTCCATTCTAGTGGGATCCTTTTGAATTTTACTAGGCAAATATCAGAGTATGTGTATATCTTGCAATACAACTTCTTAAAATGAAAGCTTATTTATAAAAAAACATATATTTACATCTTAAAATCACAGTAACACATTTTAGAAGAAAGTTATCTAGAGATAAATCTTGAATTACGTTTCAGAAACAATTACTAGAATGTCAAAATCACATGTAAACATTTTGCAAAGCACACTGATGGTTTACAAGGAAATTTGAATCAGATCTTGTTGGCACTTTGAGAGAGATCGTAGTAGATGGGCTATGTAGATGCAAAAATAAACACTTTTCTGAAATGTTATGGCAATGAGATAGGAGCTTTCCTTTAAAACAGAAGACCTGTTTTGTCTTATAGTATTATACAAAGAGAATGTGAATGTTAAAATTGGAAGTGCAAGCAAAGTTTTCTTTTGAAATTTTTCATCCTAAAACTATATCCACATCACTGAAGCTTTTCTGTTCAAAAGTTTTTACAGCAGCACCAGAATGACAGAAAATCTGTATTGGGTTCTGAGTTGAATAGTTACTACTCCACCTGACTTGTCTACACTGTCAACTTGAATAACCAGTGAAAAATAATGAAATAATGGCGATCAACCCTCTTCTGCTCTTGGCATCTCAGCTTTTCCAAAGCCTTAAATCTCCATCTCAACTGGTAAGTTATAGTTTATTACAGGAAATTGCTATTTTATTATAAATTTTCATATGCAGGTTCTCTAGCCAATTTATTTACTGCTATGTGTTATTGGCCTTTCCATATCGTAAACAGAATGTTTATGGTACGACATGTAAACTGTACATTTTACTGCAAACAAAACAAATTTAACAACCACATTAATTGTTTGATGATCAGGAAGCAAGGTTTTAAGCATTTTTACATTCAAACATGATCGTTTATAAGTAAGTGTTTTATTGCATTTAGTGAAAATTTAGAAATTTAGTGTTTTGATTGAGGTATAATACATTGTATTTTTCCCATATCTAATTATGGATAATAGGTCATTATTCCCTATCATTCTGGTAAATATCCACTCAGGTTTTTTGGATTTTAGAATCAGATTATTTACATGAAGTGGGAGATTCTTGCCTTCTAAAATAATATCTTGCAACAAAGCAGTTGATAAAATCATTGCAAACAAACTTTTAACTACAGAGCTAAGCTGATAAGTAGGTAAGGTTTCAGAATATAGTGGGAACTTTTATCCCTAGTTTTAAGGTAAAGTTGAAGCTATGAGGGCCCTTGAAGGGTGTTGTATTTTGTTTGCTTTCACAGTGCCCTTGGTTCGTAGTCTTAGAGTTAAGGGATGCAGTGAACAGGAGGAAAGAGTTTGACTCAGTGTGGCAGAGAATGCATGCTTGTTGCCTGCCCAATGTACTTTCCCCATTAACCTTAATTACTGAACCTCAAGTTTATTTTGGTGGCAGTGTGCCCAGCTACAGACTAAATATCCAGCCATTTTCCCAGAGGGAAGTAATGATGAGCACATAAATTCCGGCCAGTGTGACACGAGTGGTAGGTATTGGGTGACTATGATAATTCATCTCTTTATAGGAGTCAGCTGTTAGGAGCATATTTTTCCCTTGCGTTCTCTTCTTTCTGTCAGGAATAGGGAGCATGAGGTTGTGTCCATCACTTGCAATCAGTAGCCTTCATCATTAATGCTTTGTCTTAAAGCTGGGAGTATAAATGTAGAAGAAAACTGGGTTCATTACAACTGTGGAATCATCATGTCTGTCCTGCACTAACTACTTTCAGATTACTTTTTCTGGGAGAAAATTAACCTATTTGTGTTATTTGTGTCTATGTATATGTATGTGTGTAAGCTACCACTATTTGTTTTTTGTTGTTGTTGTTATTTATCACTGAATTTATTCTTCATTGGTATAAATTTGAGATTCCTGCATAAACCCTAGGCTCTCAGACTTAGGTAAAGGGAGGCCTAGAATCAAATAATCCTCTTTTTGACATAAGAGAATGACTACCTGAAAATTTATCGTTTTCATATTAAGGTCTAGCATTCATGAACTGGGAACTCATGAGTACTTGAAAGCACAAGTCTTCTCTCCCCTGAATACCTATCATCATGCTGGTGATTCTGTGAAACCCCAGGCCAGGACAATAACGTACAGTGGTCCTTTCTACAAACTGATTCACAAATGGAAAAATAAATAAAAACGGCAATTAAGATGAAAAATAGGAACAGTTCAGAGGAAAATGGTCTGCTATGCATCCAGTTGCAGATCCACATGAAATTAGAAAAACTGAGAAGAGATCCTTTTGAAAATGTATTAACAAGTATTTTCAGGAATCAATGGCATTGTGACTCTTTGGATTTAGGAAGTCCACATACTGGAATTCACTCCTAAATAAATCAAAGTAAAATTACTGAACAATTAAGAACATTAGAAACATACAAACAGATTACCTTACAGAAGAAAGACAATTACCCTGAGAGCTCAATTCCAAAAAACAATTTTGGAATTAAGGAGACAGTGCAAAAATACCTTAGTATTGCTGAGGGAAAATATTTGTTAAGTTAGAAGTGTGTATACAGTTAAAGTATAAATCCAAGAGGTTGAAATAAAGACAATTCAGACAAACAGATATTTACCAAAACAACTTCCAGTAGACGAACTTCAAGAAAGAAAAATATCGGTAAATGGATAGCAAGAAAGAACAAGTAGGAAAGTCACTAACAAACAAGGATAATTTCAACAAATACTGATTTTATTGAACAAATCCCTTCATATGCAATTTTTGCAATAAAACATGGAGGAAGTTAAATATTAAACAATAATGGTGGCTGGGTGCGGTGGCTCACGCCTGTAATCCCAGCACTTTGGGACTCTGAGGCGGGTGGATCTCTTAAGCCCAGGAGTTTGAGACCAGCCTGGCCAACATGGTGAAACCCCATCTGTACCAAAAATACAAAAAATTAGCTGGATGTGGTTGCCAGGCACCTGTAATCCAGCTTCTAGGGAGGCTGAGGCACGATAATAGCTTGAACCCAGGAGACAGAGATTGCTGTGAGCTGAAATTGCGCCACTGCACTCCAGTCTGGGCAACAGGGTGATATTCCATCACAAACAAACAAACAAACAAAAACCCCAAACCAATAATAGCATGTAAGATTAGGGTAAATAGTTATTAAAGTTAATATATCCGAAATTTCTTTAATTTTGACCTATTTGGGTAGATATATTGATTAGCATTATAATTTATTTAGTGAAATATGAATGAAACTTCATTTGCAAGCATAAGGTAGACAGTGTTTAATTCAAACAGTTACTAGTAAAAGTTCAATTTAATTTAAATTATAAGGAAGGAGAAGCATGTAAGCATAGAAAAGTGCCACTAATATTAAACAAAATAAGGTAATTCAAGTATATTCAGGTGCATTAGTAATCACAAAACACATAAATAACATTAAACTGCTTTTTAAAATGGAGAGATGGTCAAATTGGTCAAGAAAACAAAAGCAAACTATGTTTTCAATAGATACATTTAAAACATAACTTAACAAGAATAAAGTTAAAAAATGATGAGGAAAGTATCTGACAAAGTAATTAATGCTTTAATAGCAGGTAATGGATATTTTTAGTTAGAAAACAGTTATCATGGACAAAACAAGTCAAGCCCTAATAGTAAATATTCCCATTCATTGTGGAAAAATTTTAAATTCACAAATTTTGTGCATTTAGTACAACAAACACATAAATAGAAGATTACATATGATATAAATTTAACCTTCAGAAAACTGAGGTTAATGAAGAAATCAAAAGAATTTGACAAATATTCTAAACTTAACAAAATTAAATATACTATGTCAAAATACCTAGAAGTGTATGTATATACATATGTGTGTAAATCTAACAAAAAATTTTGGAGCCAAGGGCGGTGACTTACACCTGTAATCTCAGCTACCGGGGAGGCTGAGGTGCTGATATCACCTGAGGCCAGGAGTTTTAGACCAGCCTAGGCAACATAGCCAGACTCTGTCTCTAAAAAAATAAAAATAAAAATAAATTAGCTGAGCATGGTTCCACAGCCCTCTACTCCCAGCTGCTTGGGATGTTGAGGTGGGATAATCACTTGAGCCCATGAGTTCATGGTGACAGTGAACTATGATTGTGCAAATGTACTCCACCTACAGGGTGACAGAGTGAGATCTTATCTCAAAGAAATAAGAAATTGTGGAAGACTTTTATAGAGAACCTAGAAAAATTCAACTGAAAAACATTAAATAAGTCAAAAATTAATGAAGATCTATATTATGTTCACAACAGGAAGACACAACAGTTTAAGCTAGTGATCATTTTCAAATTGATGCATAGATTTATTTCCAGTCAAAATTCCAACATTTTTCTAAACATATAAAATATGTTACTAAAAATTTTAAAATACTTCTTAAGTGCTAAGAAAAATAATTTATGATTAAAAAACTAATTATGTTTTACCTCAAAGTAAGATTTAAAAAAAAAAAACTTAGAAGGGAAAATGATGAACTTACATGCTGGAGGAAGAACTTAAGCAGAATATATTCCAAATAATAGCTAACAGTATCCAGTATGTAATATACCACAGGCACTCAAAAATTAATTGCTAATGATTACCTGAAAATTTCAGGACAATTTTAGATTCGGTTATTCTAAAATAGTTTTACTTAGTCATTAAATTTTTCAATGGAAAGGGAAGAAAAGAATGTCTCGTATGTCTTGAGATAAAGAAGATTATTCTTTCCATTTTTCTTCCAAATGAGCAAGCATGTAAATTAAAACAAAAACCTTATTTTCTGATATAGTTTATAAATGTTGAATCTTCTAATTAAGTGTGCAAACCATATTAAGCAGCTATGTTTTTCTAAGTATTTAACACCTAATATTAAGAGATAAACAATGAGATGAAGTTTGTTTAACATATATTCTTTTTTTTAATGTAACCTACACGAACTCAATCTCACTAGAAGGTGGGTACCTAGGAGGTCATAATAATAGTAATACTCAAATTTTCCTAAGATATTGTCCCATTGGCAGAGTGTAACTCTTCAGTCACCTAACAATGCCTGCCTTAGTTGTTTTTGATAGTTTCTAAGAAAAACCTGTCCTACTGGAGTCAATTACCATTTCTTCTACTTCAGTACCTAAATTGACAATGGCCTCTCCCCTGTATCCTTTGTGCCAGTCATGTCTAGGGGAGTATTCACTCCATGGTTACCATACAGCCTCAAAATGACAAATGGACCTATCAGTTTACAGCACGAGAGAACTATGCTACGTCCCGTAAGACACTGAGAAGAATGATCACTGTTTTACAGTGGATGCAAAGTGGAAGGCTAAGGCAATAGTCCCATTGTTGTTTGGACCACAGTGGAGCCAAGAAGGTGAAGAGAAGGGAGTGGGTACTAATATCTGTGTCCTTGAGTCTCGCAAAGTTCTTTGTAAAAAGAGCACCCAGAGATAAAATTCATTGATTTTATTTTAGAAACAGGGACCAGATCACCACGTGTCCCCTCTTCTTAAAATTTGAACTTATTTTTGGCCTAGTAATTGAGAACGTTGAAAAATTATTATTAATCTAGCTAAGCTAATTATACTATATTCATATGGCTAAACCATGGATTTTTAATGATTACTATAAGTAAGATTACTATAAATTCCTTCTTAAGAATGAGGTGCCTAAGGCTCAAAAATTAAGGAGGCAGGATGCTCAGGATTCTGCAAGTACATGGGTGTCGCCTGGGGGAGAATGTCTCCTTAAATTTAGAGCCCTTGTGCCAGCTTTGCTTCATGCTAGTCCTGACACTAAGTGTCATAATGGGCATATATATTCAACAAAGAGCTTCTTGTAAACCAGGCTGGGACAGCAACTAATAAAAATAAAAGGATATTTGCAATCATTATTTTAAGTGAACTACACATCGACACTCTTCTAAGGCAAAGAAGGAAATAAAATAGAGTCATTTTCCAAATAACTTCATTTATATAGATGGTAAACCTGGAAAATGGAGGTTCCAAGCCTCTTACTCTCATCTAATACCATTTATTTCTAGACATATATATCTGGTTTATATTTTTATTTCTTGTGAAATTTAAAGTCAGGAAATTTTTAAATTATGCAAAGGGAGTCTAGTCATTATGAGTGAGAGACACAGGCTTGTGCCAGTGGTTGGACATTCATATGCTTTCAAGGGACAAGCAGTCCTATAAATCAGCCCTGCAGGCTGGAGAGGGCTTACAGAGAACTGCAGAAGTCATGCCTAGCCTAACGACACTCAACGTAAAAGTTTAAATACTGCAATGGAAAACAAAAGAGTTCTAGTGATGTCGTGTTTTGCTTTCCATGACTACTCTTTTAAAACCTGCCTGTAAGATATATTATTAAATGTTTGTATATTTTCTTAATTCAACCTCTCCTCCTCCGCCGACACACATCAACCACAGAACAGCAATAAAAGCAAAAACAATAAAAACAGCCTTGCACCAGAGAACCTGAAATGATCCTAATTTGTGGTTTTTCTCCTGAAAGATGGGAGATAGGAAGGTGTTATTGACAATTTAATGTGATTTTTTTCAGCAATACCCAGACAGTCACCCAGAAGGGCCTTGAAGGAATGAGAAAAATCTGTAGTTACATGGGTGTGAGGACAGGTACAGTCCAGAGGCAGGCCCTAATGGGGTGCCACCAGAGTGTCATTAAGCACTAGAACAGCACGAGGATAAGGCCAATGGCTAACTGAAAGGAATTGTTTGGAAAACAGAAAGGGAGAACAAGGAAGAAAGATTTCGATGGCTCCCTAAATAGTCTTTAATTTATTCTTTTTTCTAGAACTTGTTCAATGCATGCAGCCTTACAGTCACGAATTTATGTTCTCGCTTCTGCAGTAACTATTTTTTCATCAGAATAATTTGTCTGAAATAATACTAGCATGTGGCAACACCTGACATAATTTTTGTGACTAATTAATTCCATTACTTACAGGGGCACAATCGGCCTTGATGTAGTGATAACATTGTCTATAGGAAGGACATGGATATTGTAGATATTTTTGTTTTTAAATGAATTGGTGATTAAAACATAAAAATAACCACACCTTTTTTTTGTGCAAACAAAAAACCTTTCATTGCTTTGTATCAAGATCCATCACAAGAAACAAGATGGCAGTGGACACCAATAAAATAATAATTTCTTCCATGGGTCCTTTCACTCAGTGGTGGAGGTGTGTTTCAGGGAGGATGCATTGAAAAGGCTTAATGCAATCATTGAAACATTTTATAAGGGTTACTCAGAAATCAAACCACAGTATCTTTCATCCCACCACCACTACCCTACATGCAGCATTTGGTAGCTTTAAATTCCTAATCTTGAAACATCGTCAAAGATTGGATCTCATCAACTTCCTTCAGTAGTTCTACTGAGCATTAATGCTCAGGCTGTGACTACATGTAGCTAAATTCAATTGAAAACTCATATTTATTCAGGAAATAAACCATGTACATAGCCATGAATGCCAGTATCTCATTTAAAAATGTTCACTCTTAAAAATAAAGTACTTA
Source organism: Trachypithecus francoisi (assembly GCF_009764315.1). Lineage (NCBI taxonomy): Eukaryota > Metazoa > Chordata > Mammalia > Primates > Cercopithecidae > Trachypithecus > Trachypithecus francoisi. Next base: position 173,672,284 of record NW_022681454.1, on the reverse strand, counting down.
TGTCTTGATATCAAAACTATTATGAGAATGACTAGGATTGTTCCTATATGAGAACAAGTACTGACTATCCTGTCACTTACTATGACTCAACAGTTCCATTGAAAACTTCATTCCTCATTGGTTCCCTGGAGGCCAGAATTTCCAATACCCTTTATAACATTTACTAAGAAGTGAGAGATCATTGTTCTCTTGTAACATGTTATCATTTTAAAGTAGAATTTCAGCACATTCTGCATCATGCAATAGAACTTAATTTGAACTATTATTCAATGTAAATATCATGTGCTATTTTTTCTCTAAGTATTTTCTGATTCCAGTTTTTTCCCAAATTTCAGTAATTATCATTTTTTCAAAAGTATTCTTTCCAAATTTGTAACTTATAAGGAATTCAGATTAATTTATTGCATGTTAGTGCTGAAACTGAGGCACTCATGTGTGTGTGTATGTTTATCAGAGATGTGACTGCTTACTTTAAGTGCTTAAATTTATTTGACCTCAGTATGCCCAGTTGGTAAAAGAACTGGAATGAAAGATGAGAGATATTCATCGATTTTTAATTTCATTTCTTAGAGTTGATAAATATGTGACTTTGTTTTTGTTTTGTTGAATTGCTTGTTTAAGTTTTTGGTTTCATTAGCAGAATTGGAGTTACTTTCTTACACATTTTTATATTTACAGGAAATTACAATTAAACTACCTTAATTATTTTAATTTATTAATTAAGCTGAGATTCACTGCAAATTTTTTCCTTTTGGTTTGGATTTTTTAAATCATATGAATGTTTTAATTATTTATCTGGCCAATTTTAATTTCCCTTGTGTTTTCTTCCGCAACTTTGAAGTTTAGACTGTCATATTTTTGCATATGTTAGATAAACACTAATGTGTTTCATCTATGTTTATGTTCATTAATAATTTGAAATTTATTTTGGAATATGGCATCATGTAAAGGTATAAATATATTTCTTCATAAATTGCTAATTCATAATTTTGTCATTATTTACTGAATTATTCACCTCTTTTTCTTTAATTTCAAAAACTTCCTACTATGCTTTAAATGAATCACCCATAAAGGGTGTGTTGGAAACTGAATCCTCAATACAACAGTATATTGGGAGGTGGGACCTAAAGAGAGTGACTTGGTTTATAAGAGCTCTGCCCTCCTGAATGGATTCATGCTGTTATCCAGGGAATGTTTTCCTTATTGCAGGAGTGGGTTTGTTGGAGCAAGTTTGCCCTCACCTCCACACACATACGTGTGCTATTTTTCCTCTCTAGTTTTCTGCCATGAGATAACATTAGCAAGAAGGCCCTCACAAAATGCCAGCCGCTTGACCTTGGACTTCCTATTCTCCAGAATCATAAGAAATAAATTTATGTTTATAAGTTACTCAGTCTGTGTAGTCCCAGATACTTGGGAGGCTGAGGCAGGAGAATGGCGTGAATCTGGGAGGCGGAGCTTGCAGTGAGCGGAGATCGCGCCACTGCACTCCAGCCTGGGCGACAGAGTGAGACTCCCTCTCAAAAAAAAAAAAAAGTTACTCAGTCTGTGATTCTGTTATAGCAGTTCAAAATGGACTAAGATACTTCTCTTCTAAATATTAAATATATGTAACAAGGTTACATACAGCTTTCCCTGTGTCTTTGCTGTGATTAGATGCCTGTTAGATTTATCTTCCTGGCAACACACTGTACCTAGCTCCCTGTTCATCAGTGCTGCCGGTGATCACCCTGTTTGTTGTTTCAGTCACTCACCCACCTTTAACAAAATAGGATAGTTTCAAGAAGAAAATAATTTTTAAATTGAAAAATCTATTACTATTATGTGCTGAGTGATCTAATAAATGTGATTACAGCAGATAGCCAGAAAGACAAAATTCATTCTCTTGAGCACTGAGCTAGTATCAAGCTGATGAGCAGGAAGAAGGAGAAAGGCCAATTGGTTTGGGAGATTATTACAGGGGCATATTTCTGAGAAGAAAATAATCAGAGAAAAGCTACCCGAGGAAACACATTTATATGGGAACTTTAAGTATGAGAAGGTGTTGGCAAATTGAATAAGGGTATATAGTGAAAATTAAACAACAAAAATGCATGATATAAAAGAAAGCACATTAAAAATTTTTATATAATAGCCCTCATTGAAAAAAATATTGGAAAATAATAAATAGCTATGAACTTACCAGAATGTGTAAGGAATTCCTCACAGATAGAAAATAAATGTGATCAGAACAACAGAGAACAAGCAAAAAAGGAAACCAATCATAGATCTAAAAATGCACAGAACACTGCTACGGAGGTGGGAGTAGTTGCATCAGCAATTGGAGGGAGACTGAGGACAATTGTCAGGATTACAGACTCAAGAGTAGCTGGGCAGATTGGCCTCACTCTCTATGCTGGACAGCTGGTGGAAACAGTGTTTGTTACTAGGCACAAGCAATGTCTGGAAATAGAAACAGAACAATGTTTTAAATAGCTACTGACTTCCAGGATCCACAGCATCCACAGCATCTGTGGACAGGTGAACAGCAAACTTCCAATAAAATAATGAGCAGCAAATTAAGGATCAAGAGGAAATTGAGGACACTTGGCACCATAAAATAATTCACCATACTCAACACAAGACAACATTAGTAAAAACAAAGTTATTACAGGAGAAAAAAGGAAAACATTTGAAACTAAAATATAATGAATTACCAATTTCCTCAGAGGAAATTGGATGCATGATGGTGGAATGAAAGAGGGTAAAGATAATAGAAAATAAAAATACTTTGAAAGAAAAAGAAATTTAAATTTGGATTATTAGATTGAAGTAGAGGAAGAGGGAAATCAGAAGGCAGAAAAAGAAGCCAAATGATTCTCCCAGAATTAAAAGCAAAAGGAGAATGGAAAGTATGACAAAAAAATATTCAGAAGCAATGAGGATAGAAAAAAATCAAAAGCCTTTTAAATAGGCATTGCAGAAATCAGAGAGACATGAAAGGAAGCAAATAATCAAATAAAATGCAGAAATAATTATCAGAGCTTAAAACAAGAAAAATATATTTTGAAGAAAGATGAATAAAAACAAGCTCATATCTAGTGTTACCTCAATGAAATTTCAAAAGGCCAAGGACAAATAGAAAAGTCTGAAAGGAAGACATGATAGGACAAAAATTATTACTTGTTTTTTCTTTATTTGTTTTTACCTTTCATTTCCACCTCATCACTAAGGATTTTGACTTCGACTACTGTGGTAGGCAGAATAATGACCCTCCAAAGATGTCTGCCTCATAATCCCCAATACTGTGAATCGATTTCTTTATAAGGCAAACGATACTTTGTAGATGTCATTAAATGTAGAATCTTGAGGTAGGAAGACTGTGCTCAATAATCCAGGTGAGCCCAATATAATCACAAGGATCCTCATAAGGGAAAGAGAGAGTCAGAGAAGGGCATATGATAACAGAAGCAGAGGTTGGATATATGGTTGCTGGTTTTTAATATGAAAGATGGTCATGAACCAAGGAAGGTGACCAGCCTCCCGAAGCTGGATAAGACAAGGAACCAATACTTTCCTAGAGCATCCAAAGGACTGCAGCCCCTAAATAAAACTAATTTATTTGTTTTAGCCAAGATAGACTTCTGTCCTCCAGAACTGTAAAACAATAAATGTGTGTTGTTTAAGCCACTAGATATAGGGAATCTTTTTATGGCAATGATAGGATACTAACACAAAATCTCAATTTCTACCTCTCCTCTGTTCTCACAGAGCTTGCTTTCTGCCTTTGAGGATTATCTGTTGGGCTTCCATGATAAATAGTCAAGAAAAGTGGAGAAAGAGAAAGAAAATGCTTGTGGGATGCCCCAAGCATGGAATTTGGGGAAAAGTGGTGAGAGTGTGTGTGAAAAGTTGCAAAAACAAGACGCAAGAAAAATGGGGCAGAGTGAAAAAAGATGTAAGAGCATCAGGGTTTTTTGGAGAAGATTTATCTTGTTTGGCATTCTCTGAGCTTCCGGTATCTGTGAACTTACATGTTTCACCAATAGTGAGATGTTTTCAGCTATTATTTTTTTAAAATTTTCCCCTAACACCACACTCTTTCCCCTCCCTTTCTGAAATTCCGACGTCATGGATGTGAGATACTTTATTATTGTTGCATAGTCTCTGAAGATGTGTGTTGTCTGTTTTGAGTTGGGTAATGTCTATTGATCTGTCTTCAAATTCACTGATACTTTGCTCTGTTATTTCCATTCTTCTATTGTACTGAATTTTTTCCCCTTATTGTGCTTTTCTGTTATATAATTTCCATACTTCTTATATAGTTTGTTTTTTTTACTGATGCTTCCAGTTGTTTTATTTATTTCAAGTGTGTTTGTGTTTGCTTGTTGTGGCACCTGTATCTGCCTTAGAACATTTTGTCAGATAATTCCAACATGTGTGTCATCTTAGTGTTGGCATCTGTTGGTTTTCCTTGTTAGTTATTTCTTGTTTTTCACATATCCAGTCATTTTTAATTATATCCTGATCATTTTGAATATAAAGTTATAAAACTCAAAGTCTTGTTTGACCCCTGGATTACATACATATTATGGTATATATCATATATCTGATATATATATATAAATATGTGTGTGTATATATGTGTATATATATGTATATATGTGTATGTGTGTGTATATATATGTGTTAGCATCTATGTTTTAACTGGAATTTGACTCAGTTAAGTAGACCACATATTCCAATCCCCATTCTGTGGTTCCAATGCCATGTCAATATTCAAAGACTTGCAGGTCTGTTTGAATCTATCCCATGAATGTAATAATTTGTTAGTTCAATTCTCAACATCTTTGATATGATGAATAGGATCAGAGTCACTCACGTGCAGTTGTGAGCAAATGTATGAATTCATAAACATCATTAGGCATGACTCACTATTGCTAGTTCCTTCCTTTCCACTATCTCCATGGCACGTTCTAGTTCTTCAGTGTCCTGCCATAGGCCAGGAAGCTGGGGGTTTAATTAGCTTACTCTGCTACACATGCTACATCTACACCTGTGCCTGGAGTCAAGTAAGGAAGAAGAGAAATAAATAACATAAAATGGTTTGCCTCATCCTCTTGAGGCTCTGAATGGAGAGGCAGATTCCCATCTCTCTCTCCCTATTTTAGCTCCAAAGGCTGTTGTTGCCACTGCCACCTCCTTGCCACTGCTACCTCCTTGAACACAGAATTTCTTGGGGTGTGGAGGGGCTTGGGGGGTGATTATACACTCTCTCCAAGCATTAACAGTATCTTGTCTGGCTCCTCAAGCCAGAACTGGAGGATTTTCCTGGAGCAGTTTTGCACTAGTATGATCACTGATGTGTGATCACTTAAGGGTGTTTGGTACTTCATTTTAGCCCAGGGACCAGAGGAAATAAAAATGGTAAACTCACCGTAGTTTGAGGGATGCTTTGAATTCCTGTCATCTCCTCAATCCTCCTGATTCATCCTCTGATGGTTGTTTCATGCATTCTGTCCAGCGTTTATAGCTATATTCTATAAAGTTACAGCTTACATTCTATCCAGGGTTTATAGATGTAGTGGAAGAGGAAAGGTATGTTGTGCTTACTTCATCTGGAAGAACTCCAGTTGTCTGTGTAGCTGTGTTGAAACTCAATATCCGTTGGGACTGAAATAGGCAAGTCACACCTTCAACAGGGTTGTTACCTGTAGGGGCAAGACTGTTTCATGCTTTGTATCCAAAGATGTGTCTTCGACTAAATTAGCTCTGTAGAGGTAAGCTAAAAAGCCCAGTTTTACCAATACTGCTAGGCAATTGGAACAATAGTGCAAATGATCAGGTCCTAATTTAATCTTCAAGCATAATGATACGGGAGTGATACCAGAAATCTAAAGATATAACAAGGAAGTCACGGTTGTGAATTATCTCTCTTTTCTATTGTGGGCATGTTGTCAGATAACACAGCCTAGGGAGCAGTATGTGTTTATTAAATTGAAAATGACTGTCAAAAGTAGATTGCAGGAATAGAATTTTATCAGTTTCTTAAGAAGTTCGATTCCTTTTTGGATGATTATATAAGGAGAATTAAAAAAAACATACAATTTCAAAGGCTCTGCCAGTCTAAGAATGCATGCTTTGGAGATATGGTCATAACTGAAGGATTTATATTGCTCAGGCTTTATAAATGCTGGACTAGACTATATCCTACAAGACCCTTATAGATTCTTTTTTAATTTTTTAAATTTCAATTAATTAATTAATTTTTTTCAAACAGAGACTAGGTCTCGCTGTGTTGCCTAGGCTGGTCTCAAACTCCTGATCTCAAGTGATCTTCCACCTTCAACCTCCCAGTGCTAGGATTACAGGCATGAGTCACTGTACCCAGCCAATACCTTTGTAGATTCTGTAAGCAAATATAGCACAGAATCCCAAGAGATGGACTCACCTGTAATTCCAACATCCGATGAGAATGGATGAATTGGAGATTGAGAATTGCCTAGGAGTCAGAAATATAAGGGAGGAGTGGGTGCGCACGCACACACGTGTGTGTGTGTGAATCTATAAAAGAAATTGGAATGGTAGTTTCTCTTTTTTTTAACTTTTAAGTTCAGGGTACAAATGCAGGTACGTTACATAGGTAAATTTATGTCATGGGGGTTTGTTGTACAGATTATTTCATCACCAAGGCATTAAGCCTAGTATCCATTAGTTATTTTTCCTGATCCTCTCACTCCTTTCACCCTTCACCCTCTGAAAGGCTTCAGTGAGTGTTGTTCCCCTCTAGATGTTTATGTGTTCTCATCATTTAACTCCCACTTGTAAGTAAGAACATGTGGTATTTGGTTTTCTGTTCCTGTGTTAGCTTGCTAAGGATAATGGCCTCCAGCTCCATCCAAAAAATGTAATCTTATTCTTTTCTACAGCTGCATAGTATTCCATGGTATATATGGACCATATTTTCTAGTCTATCATTGATGGACATTTGGATTGACTCCATATCTTTCTTATTATGAATAGGACTGCAATGAACGTACATGTGCATGTGTATTTATAGTAGAATGATTTCTATTCCTTTGGATATATACCCTGTAATAGGATTGCTGGTCGAATGGCTCAGCTGTTGTGAAGGTGGCAATTCCTCAAAGACCTAAAGAGGAATTGCCACACTGTCTCCCACTACCTTGAGGTCTTTGGGGGAATTGTCACACTGTCTTCCACAATGGATGAACTAACATACACTCCCAACAACAGTGTATAAGTGTCCCTTTTTCTCCACAATCCCACCAGCATCTGTTATTTTTTGATATTTTAATAATAGCCCTTCTGTCTGGTATGATATGATATCTCATTGTGAGATATCATCTGATTTGCATTTCTCTAATGATCAGTGATATTGAGCTTTTATTCATATGCTTATTTTTCACATGTATGTCTTCTTTCAAAAAGTGTCTGCTCATGTCCTTAACCCACTTTTCTAATGAGGTCTTTGGTTTTCTCTTGTAAATTTGTTTAAGTTCTTTATAGATGCTGAATATTAGACCTTTGTGAGATACATGGTTTGCAAAAATGTTCTCCCCTTCTGTGGGTTACCTGTTTACTCTGTTGATAGTTTCTTTAGCTATGCAGAAGCTCTTTAGTTTAATTAGACTCCATTTGTCAATTTTTGCTTTTGTTGCAATTGCTTTGACATCTTTGTCATGAAATCTTTGTGCATGTCTATGTCCTGAATGGTATTGTTTAGGTTGTCTTCCAGAGTTTTTATAATTTTGGGTTTTAAATTTAAGTCTTTAACCCATCTTGAGTTAATTTTTGTGTATGGTATAAGGAAGGGGTTCAATTTAATCTTCTGCATATGGTTAGCCACTTATTCCAGCACCGTCTATTGAACAGAGAATCCTTTTCCACTGTTTGTTTTGGTCAAGTTTGTCGAAGATCAGATAGTTGTAGGTGTGTGCACTTATTTCTGTATTTTCTACTCTGTTTTATTGGTCTTTGTGTCTATTTTTGTTCCAGCACCATACTGTTTTGGTTACTGTAGCCCTGTAATATAGTTTAAATTCAGGTAGTTTTGTTCTTTTTGCTTAAGATTGCCTTGGCTCTTTGGGCTCCTTTTTAGTTCCATATGAGTTTTAAAATAGCCTTCTCTAGTTCTGAGATTATCAGTGGTAGTTTAATAGGAATCGCATTGAATCTATAAATTGCTTTGGGTGGTATGACCATTTTAACAATATTGAAACTTCCTATCCATGAGCATGGAATTTTTTTTTCATTTGTCTGTGTCATCTCTGATTTCTTTGAGCAGTGTTTTGTAATTCTTGTAGATATCTTTCACCTCCCTAGTTAGTTGTATTCACAGGTATTTTATTCTTTTTGTGACTGGGAAAGGCAAAAGCTGGCAAGGGGACTGGGAAAGAAAAACTTGAAATTTTGGTCTTTTATAACGGACTCTTTTCAATAAAAATGTATTTTTCATTGTAAAATAAAACTTAAAGAGAAAACAATTTGAAAATAGATATTTGATTGAAAATACTTGTATATTACTAGGATTTGTTGATGGGTATTCTTTTTCATCTTATTCCATGCATTTACTGTCACAAAAATATTTATTTTGGAATCATTTTTGGTATAATGTTTGTTTTCTTGTTATCCCTAAAATAAAATAAAATTGTATCCTATATACATTACTCTGAAAACTATTTTTGTCACTTACCTCTGTCTCAATAATATACCTTCATATTGATAGACATAGATACAATTGATTCAGGGGATAATTCTAACATTTCTTTAATTATTTTATACTTAATGAAGGTTAGAATTATTCCCTGTTTCTAAGGAGATTTTTTATTAGTATTAATCTTTGACTTGTCATGTGAAAACTATAACATTTTTTAAGAACCGTGCTCAAAATACTTTAAAATGTTAAAATATTTGAATAACTCCATTTAAATGTCTTTAATATATTACCTGCATTATAATTAATTTCTCATTTTTCTTATATTTTCAGATCTTTACTTAAAATAATATCAACCATATTATTGTTCTCTATTAGTTTAAGTATATTCTGAAATACAATATTTGTAATGGATTATGGAACAAGAAAAGCATGGCTTTCTTTTCTCACAAAGTGTCAACCTAGTAATAGCTGCTTTTGCAATTTAAATTCTTTGTTTTCATATATTTTGGTGAGAAACATATAAATATGCACAATTTTGAAGATACTAGGAACCCATGGTATTGTGATCAGATAAAGCTACCTAGGTTTCAAGTTAACATAGCTGGGCCTAATTGTTGCTACCAACTTTGTGATGCCCTACAATAAGCTAGGCCTCATCCAAAGTAATATTGAACCACTGATCATCAAACTGAATATTTATCCCCACTTTAGTTAATTTATTCAGCTATCTTGAGAATTTCCACTCTAAACAGTTGTTTTATACTATATACATTATATCTTTACAACTTAACAATTTATAACAATAAAAAAGTTTACTCAAAAATTACTTAAAACACTTACTCTTTTATTTCTGAAATTTAAAAAAGTTAACTCACAGGATTATTATCAAAATAAGATATTATTAAAGAACTGTTACAAAGTGATATATCTTAAGATGCTTGATTCTAAGATAAATGAAACTTTTTTCTAAATTTGAAATGGATAAGCCATAGTGTATATGTTTTTTAACTGAATAGTTTCCATTACTGCAAAATGGAAAAAATTGGAAATTATGTGTATGATCAAATACACAACAGACTTATGTGAAGAAACAAAAAGTTATTTCAAGTATCCATATACAAAGCAATAATTAATATTTTACAGATTTTAAGCTTTAGAATAATTTTTAAAAGAATTTAAAATTTGGAACTTTCATTGCATTTGGCAAATGCAACAAAATATTCAAAGAAATTTAATAGTAAATATGTAAACAAATTTATATTGAACCACTCGCCAACTTACATCGTTGAATACACTTATTTTTGGAATAACCTTCAAATTGTCTTTGAAAATAAAGTTTAACGATTATCCCATAAATCTTTATTTTTTTCTGCTCATTTTGCAATAGAACTTAAAATCTTCTCTAAAATTGCAGTTTATCGTCATTCTGTATCTTATATAAAACAAGTTACAACTTCTTTATTGTGACCATAAGTAAGTGAAAATAAAAGAAATTGAAATGCATCTAAAAAGAAATACAGATTATAATGTAACAATGTACATTTCTAATGTTGTATTTCAATTTAATTTAAGGATCATGCATTTATATAAATAGACAACTAGAGATGATAATAAGGTATTATTTCCATAGAAATCTATTCATAGCAATACACAATGCAAAATAGAAGATGACTCTAATAGTGGCATGCTATGTAATTCTCTTTTTGTTGTAACCATTCAAAAGAAGATGGCCCTGAAAAGGAACTTTTGAAGATATTGGTTAATTAACATGTTAGTTAGTGAACCCAGTTCACTCAGAGACTGCATAATCTGTAACTGTCTTAGTGAAAAGAGAATAAGGTCAGTCTTTGCAATTATGATTCTTATTCTCCCATTCCCTATTGTGATGTGACTAAATCTCTATTATACTTTACTTAAAAATATCTTTAGATAATTACAACAACAACATACTCAAATATTTAATATTTTGCATCAGTGTGTTAGTGGTTCCCAAGACCACTCCCAGCTATGTTGATTCGCTAGGAAGACTCACAGAAATTAGCATACAGTTGTACCCTCAGCTGTGATTTGTAAGCTTTATTGACATATAATTGATAGACATTTCATGAGTTTACACATATGCATACATTGTATTGTACTATCACCACAATCAAGGTACAAAATATATTTATCACCTCCCCCAATTTTCTTGTGTTCTTTTGTGTTTTTGTGTGTCTGTTAAGAACACTTATGATAAGACCTGTCCTCTGAATATATATTAAAGTGCACAATACTGTGTGTTAACCATAAGTCCCAAGTTGCACAACAGGTCTCTGGAACTCATGCAGTTCACTGTTGTTGGGAATGGAGTTTCCTCAAAAAATTAAAAATGGAACTACCATGTGACTCAGCAATTCCACTTCTAAGTATACATTCAAAAGATTTAAAATGAGAATTTCAAAGAGATATCTGCACTCCCATCTTCTTTGCAGTATTATTCACAATAGCTAAAATATAGGAACAACCTAAAATCCTATTGATCCATAAATGAATAAAGAAAATCTGATACATACATACAATGGAATTTTGCTCAGTATCAGCAAAGAAGGGAATCTTAACCATTTGCCACAACGTAGCCAAACCCTGAAGACATTATATTAAGTGCAATAAGACAGCCACAGCTATGATGTATTACAGTAAAAAGAATAAAAGAATATCAACAAAAGAAAATGGAACATGGGGTGAAGTTTGGAGGAAACGAAGTGCAAGGTGCCAAGAGTCATTTCCTAGTACATAGACGTGACTAATTTTTCCAGCAATGAGTTGTGACAACTTGTGTGAACTGTCATCTACCAGGGAAGCGCACTAGAAATTCAGTGTGGGATGAAACCTGGATGAAACAGGTTTGTGGGAATACCTCTCTCTATCATATATTAAGTTTCTAGCTTCCAAATAGGGAAGCAGGTGCTCAGTATAAATTATATTGTATGCACAAACTGTTTAGGCACATTGAGACACTCTTTATTCTTATTTAAAATGCACAGAACTTTGACACATGTGGAAACACTCTTGAAATCCATTTTTCTAAATGCCAACCAAGAGGCAGCAATGCAAGCAAGGCTTTCTGAGGATAATATTTTCAGGGTTGCTATGTTAACTCTTTCTGTGTAATATGATGTAGTAATTAAATTTACTGGGAATTATGTTGGGAATATAATAAGTCAAAATTTTCAAATTTAAATATTGTCTTACCATTTTTAAAATAATAGGATCATCTTAACAAACACTAGGCAAAACCAGAATATAAATGAAATTATGTTTGGGAATCAATAGAGATAAATAAGGTAATATCAGGAATATACGGTCACGTTAGAAAAAAAGGCTTTTACGTTTTAGTATAATAATTATATTATGTCACTTCACCTATTTTAAATGTATTTTAAATATAACATATGAAAAAGTCTTTGCACAGTTTGAGAAATGCTAATATAAACAGTGACATTAAATACTCTATGCATTCTATTTTTACAAAAATTATTTGATAGAAGTACAAATGTGAGAAAAATGTATGACATTTCTCACATGTGTCAGTTTTGGTATTTATTAAAATCCATTTATAATTTTAAAATGAATTGAGCAACTAAGGGAGGATAACTGGAAGTTATTATCCATCTGGATACAGCTCACATACTTACCAGCAGGTCATTTTTGGCCTAAATCTACTTTCTGTTGACTCTACCATTTCTCAGTGAAGGTGTTTGTTCATCATTTCTTTGGTCTTATTTCATTGTGAGTTGTATGTGGTTGATAGTGTTATTTGCAGACTCTGAAGACAAGTAGAAGGGTGCTTTTCTGTGGACAGTGATTACATTTGATGTAACCAGAGCCTAAATAACTTCAGATTTGCACCCCAACTATCCCTTGCCAACTCTTCATTTTGTATGTGAGTGCCAGGTTCAACGTCTCCCTTACTAATATGGGGAAAAGCCCCATGGGCCCAAAGCAATACTGATTTTATTTCTGTCCACGTAACTGACTTCTGTTTGCTTTCAGTGCTCACCACTTAGGTTCAAGCTCATGCTTTTAATCTCTCTCTCTCTTTTGATTTGTAGTGTTTTTCAATTATATCCTGCAGTCTAGAAATGAAGCATAATTTGTGTTTTATGCAGATTTTAGGTAGCAGGAAGGCCCCCAGAGAATTTAACCCACTCTGTTGATGGAAACAGTACTCCAGAGCACTTTGATGCTTAATATTCAGTGAATGGCGGCTAATACTGTATCATGGAATTATTACACAGAGAAAATTATTATGGAAAAATAACATCCATTTATCACTTTCTCATTCCATAAACATGAAAAGTGTTTAGTGAGAGACAAGCACGTTACTCAGTACTGAGGCTTCAGAGGGGAATAAGTAATAGCCCCTACTCTTAAGGACCAATGCATAGTGAAGATACAGACCAACCTGTAAGTGAATAAATTATAGTGCAATGTATATATACAAAATCAGGTGAAAACGGGATACATGAGTCCAAAACGATGTTATGTTTTCATCAAATTCTCATATGCCTATTCTATGAGCGTCCTGAAAACTCTCCTCCCCAACTTCTTGCAATTGTCCAAGGCCATTTGAATATTAATCTGTCCAGTTAAATGTGGGACAGATAGAAGCAGGCCACTCCAAGGTTAAAGCTGTAAAATCTGCGGTGCCATCCTCCAGTTTCTCTCTTCCTCTGCAGGGGCGATATGGAAGTCTCCTGTGGGGTCACAAGCTCAAAATAGCTTGGATATCATAACGTGGAGCAGTGCCTTGGGCCATCACCATGATTTACTGTGGGGTTTCTGAAAGTAGGCAAACCACTGAGAAGTTCCATTAGTTTATTAAATATAGCATAACATGGACTATGCTACCAATAAAATATGGAGGGAGCACAGAAAATGGAATTGACTTTGTTTGGTAAAGGCCAGGAAGGATTTCTGGAAGAGCATTGTTCACAGGTAGACATAGAGAAGACCAGGTGGAGACATTAAGGTGTCAAGATAATTAGAATATTGGGGAAATGATAAACGATCATAGAGACAATTATTGTAGATGCTAGGAAAGAAAAGAAGATTAAGAAGAAATTGATCCTACTAAAGAATATTCTGTAACAATGTCTAAGAGTTTGGGGCTGCATGTAATAGAAACGGATTCTAGTTAACTTAAGTTTTAAAAAAATCAACTGGGTAAGTCCTTAGGTAGAAAGCAAGATCTAGAGAACCAAGCTTGGAGAACTGATGTAACCAAAAGATTCTGGTGCAGGAACCACTTCCAAGATTGTCCAGCATAGATAGTCTGACACCTCTCCCCCTACTTAGCAGCTTCCCTGAACGCTCCTATTCTTGACTCTAGATTTTGAGGCTCCTGCCACTAGAGCAATGCTTTGAGATAAATTGCACATCCTTTTAAAATTTACTAAATATTTGCCCAATGCTCCAATCCTTTTCTAAAAGCATCGTCTGAGCTTAAGTAATGTGCCCCTGTTTGCTGCCAGGGTATAGGGGGTTTCCCAGAGGAGAAGGCAGAATTTGGACGTAGGGTAGACAAAACACCACCACCACCAACAACAACACAAACAAACCATCCACTAATAAGCTGCGCAAGATTTGATCCTGTCTTGTGTCATTTCTCTCCTTTCTCTCTCTATGGCAAATACTGCAACATTCTTTTATTTCTTCAAACAAGGCCGACTCAAGTCTATACACACTTCACTTTCTGTTCCCTTTTCATGAAATTCTTTTCCCACCTATCTTTTAATTTATCTTTTTAATGACTGAGTTATCACCTTGATAGGTCGATCTTTCTTATAAATCCTATATAATTTCACCTACACTCCCTAGACCATCTATATCATATGATTGATTTATCAATGTATGGCCCTTGTTAATATTTGAAGTGATATTATTCATTTTGTTTGATTACAGGATTATTATTTTTGCCCTAGAAAACCCTGAGAAGGCAGATGTTTCTTTTTGAGTACGAGTATCCCAAAACCTTGAGCACCATGTGGCCCATATTCTGTGCTCTGTATATACCCATTGGATTAAAGATTGGGAAGTAGCAACTCTACTTAACATGAAAAACTTCCTAATTATTTAATAGAAATAATTTTCCATGTAAGTCTAAAAAGCAGAGCCAAAATTGTAGTTTGAGGAATGTTTATGATAATATGAAAAACTAACATGAAATCATAAAAAGTAATAACTATTATTTTTTCTCCCTTGGAAAAATCATTGCTGATCCTCAAGCAGATATACCTCCCTTTATGAAGCACATCTAGTTTAAATTACTTTTTTTCTGCTGATCTCAAGGCTTTTTCCGCAAATGTGCTAATTTTTATTATTTTAATGTCAATTTCCAAGCCTCAATGAAATTCTTTATCTTAAAGTAGCACACTAGATTTCTTTGAAACTAAAATAAGGTTGACTTAATAGAATAATTCTTACTCCTATTTTTTTCATGTCAAAATCAAGCAAATTTCTGTGAGAATTAAAATGTTATTATTTAATGATGTTTAGCTTGTGTTGCGATTTCCTGTCCCTTTTACACTGTTCCATAATTTATGAAGGATTTTCTTCTCCTTAAGAGAATCATCATTTCTACCTCATTGGAAATCATCCTACAATTGTAAGGTGAATCTTAACATTGAAATAGGAAGCAATTGTTTCCTTTCTGGTGGTGTAAAATCAATGGCATGTTTTCAATTAATTATGCATTCCACTTGAATAAAAGCCACAGAATAATTGAATTACTTTGAAATAGAGATGAATTAAAGAGTGATTCAGTGAGTTTGTTCTTTGTTGTATGAAAAAATGCATAATGGTTGAATATCATGGAAAAAATTGCAAATATATGAGGTCTCCACTAGTACAGATGGCTACATGTAAATTGGTCATAGTTCCAGCATATTAGCGAATGTCTTCTGGTAAAAACAAAAAACAAAAAACAAAAAAAAATTATTTTTCAACATCTATTCAGTTATTAATAGAATTTCTAAAAGCCAATAATAAAGTAATGGTTTTAGAAATATCATCTTGTTACCTTAATATGAGTTATTTTATCATATAAATGTACATCCTTAATTCTACCTAAAATAAATTTCTTAATTAGAAATACAGCATATAGAAAGCTCAACTAAAAGGAAAGACATCCCTTATCCGTAGATTGGAACATTTAATATTACTAAGGTGTGAAAACAACTTAAAGTACAAGTAAAATGCAATCCCTACCAAAGTTTCAACAACCCTTTTTTTTGGATAATATTAAGAGCAAATTGTCAAAATCATGTAATATTGTAAGAGAGTTCAAATAGCCAAAATGACATAGAAAACAACAAAGGTGAAGGACTCACAGTTTTTTATTTCAAAACTACTATAAAGCTACAATAATTAAACCAATGTGGTGTGGGCAGAAAGATAAACATAGAGACTAATGGAATAGAATTGAGAGTCCAGAACTAAAACCAAACATCTTTGTTCAATTGATTTTCCAAAAAAGTGCCAAGACCGTTCAAGAGGAGAAAAATGTCTCTTCAACAAATGATGCAAGGACAAGTGTATTTCTGAAAACAAAAGAATAAGTTGAACTGCTTTTATGTCATACCATGTACAAAAAATAACTCAAAATAGATCAAAGGCCTAAATATAAGAGTGGGAACCATGAAACTATTCATGGGGATAAACAGGAAAACATGGGGAGAAATCATCATGAATATGTATTTGGCAATAAAATCTGAGCTGTGACACCAAAAGCATGAACAACAAGAGAAAAATTTGACTTTATCAAAATTAACTTTAAAAATTTTGTTTCACGAGCAAGAAAATAAAAATTGACTTTATCAAAATTAGCAAGTTTTTGTTTTCCACTCCAGAACATGGAAAATAATCTTAATGAGTCACAAGAAACCTAGGATTGAAGCAACTCATAATATCACAAAAGAAGGTAAGATAACAAGAAACACAAGAAACCTAGATACAGTCTAGATTTGGATTATTAATATTGTATGTGTAGTGAGATGTTATCTTCCCGTGCAGGTTCTGAAGCCAGCATGTTGGTGAACTTGACATGTAGTCAAATTTACGTTCTAAAATCCTCTCTTTATTTTCCTGAAAATACAATATACATGATGTACATGGCTGTATAGCTGAAAATGCATTTTTTTGAACAGTAGTATTCCATGCAGCAAAGTGAGGTACTCACAATATGAGATGTGTGTGATTATAAGGGCCTAGAGAAGGGACTGTCAATCTTTAGTGGGCATCAGAATCTTCTGGAAAGCTGGTTGGCCCCAGCCACTCTGATTCAGTAGGTTGGGGTTATAACATGAGATCTTACATTTCTAACAGGGTTCCAGGCGATGCTAATGCTGTTGGTCCAGGGTCCACACTCTCAGAACACTGACCCAGATACTAGCATGTTCTAACACCCTGAGGATCCACACTTGGTATGGACATTCAGTCACTGCTTGCTTATCTAGTCTCCTGTCCCCCCGTTCCATCTCCTGGAAACCGCCCATATTTTTCTTAATGAATTTCACATTTTCTCTTTAGAGCCCTGAGATTTTGGTGGTATTAATGTTCCTCCAAACTCTGAGGTTTAGCAGAGGTTAGCATAAGCCCATCAGTGCCATCTCTTCCTCCTCCTATGGTGACTGAAAGGGAGAAATACAGTGGGAAGCCTGCAATTAACCAGCACACACTATTCCGCATGCCAGTAATTGTCTTAGATTTTCCACTGGCAAAGAAAATCAGGAATTTAATTTGGTGACTGATTGGCGAGAAATGATCTCCCCTTTGTATATAAGTAAGGGACCACATAGCTGTGCTTGCTCCTGGATATAATTTAGAAATAATGAGGGAAGACAAAGCCAACAGAGGAATATCCTCACTGGAAGAATCACCAAGAACCAGAGACAGGGTCCAGGCAGATGCTAGCAATATCGTTTCATGATCCAACAAATTCCTTTTGTGCCATAGGTTATTTTTAATTTTAAAATATACTAAATCACTGGTGTCCCAGCCCCTAGACTAAACATCATCTTAGTGTTTTGCAACATTTCCTGTAGAATATTTGAAAGACACAAATATAAAGGATAAATTGATGCCTTCTTAATCTGATTCCTTTGTTTTTTCATTAAAAAAATTTTGTGGGTACATCGTAGGTGTATAATAATTTCATTTGTTTCTTCCCAGATGTAACCACTATTTTAATTAATTAATTTATTTATTTTGAGACGCAATCTCGCTCTGTCTCCCAGGTTGGAGTGCAGTGGTGTGATCTCGGCTCACCACAACCTCTGTCCGCCTCCTGGGTTCAAGCTATTCTCCTGCCCTCAATCTCCTGAGTAGCTGGGACTACAGGTGCATGCTACCACACCCGACTGTTTTTTGTATTTTTAGTAGAGATGGGGTTTCACCATGTTGGCCAGGCTGGTCTCAAACTCTTGACCTCAAGTGATACACCCACCTCGGCCCCCCAAAGTGCTGGGATTACAGGTGAGAGCCACTGCTCCCAGCCCATAACCACTATTTTGAATGTGCAGTTTTGTATTTGCATATATGTTTTTCAAAAATAATCTCATCACATATTTATGAATTTATAAATCATACATTATTTTGGTAGGTGTAATATCTTAAAACCAAGACAACGTATTGTATATTTCTTTACAGACATCTTCTATTTGATTGGCATGTGTAGCTCTAGTTTATTCACCAAATGCTAAAGGATTATACTGTATAAAATCCTCCATTTTATTAATTCACTTGTTGTTGGGCATGGAGTTTGCAAATATTTGTTAGTAACAAGTAATTCTGCAATGAGAATTCCAAGTATAAATCTCTTGTGTGTATCGGTAACGTTTTCTAACCAGTGTGCCATGACTTGGTTACAGCCTTGAGTATTATTCACTCAACTCTATGGTTAATATTTTTAATAGTATTGACTTCCTCTCATGATTAGCAGCCTCATTCATTTACACAGAATGCCATTTTGAATGCACATCATCATATGACAAGTGTTTAAAACAGCAGATCTAGGATACATATCTAGATGTAGATTTGGGGAATTTTCAAACGTGTTCCCCTTCCTGGAGCTGGCTGCAATGGTGCATCCACAGCATTGCACCTAACTCATTTCTAGATATTAGCTTCTATTAGAACTGATGGCACCAGGAGTACACTGCTTTGGCTAGAATCAGGGACTTAATGAATCTGCTGCCAGAACTTTCTGTTCCAAAGCTGTGTGATGCCTGATAATCATTCACTTGCAGTATAGATACCTCTACCATTGTTTAATTTTTCTACACTTAATAGTGAATTCAGGTCACACAGGAGTGCATTTAACTGCAGAAGCAGAATTAGATATGAAATCCTATATATGCTTTAAGCTTTCCAGTCTGTGTACTGAAAGACAACACACAGGAGATAATTTGAGTAAGACAATTTACCATATTCACCATCATTTTGGATTGTATATTTTCAAATTTATATAAATGGAAACAATTTTTATTCATTTTACTGAAACATGATTTCATCCAATATTCATTGGGATCCTATTTGTTCATATCTAAGATATAATGAAGATGTAGTCATTCTATAGTTTCCTATCTATTTTAATCTTTGATGAACATTTATGTTCTTTTTCTAATTTTTTTCATTGTGGTGAACATATTTTAGTATGGTTTCTTTGTTTATATAAACATTTCTTTAGGATAAGTGATTAGAAGTAAGATATCTTGGTAGAAAATTCTACATCTTCAACTTTCCTAGATTTTGGCAAATTGTTGCCCAGCGAGTCATACAGATTTCCAGTAGTGTATCTGAGGTTTCCTTCCTCCTTGCCATTACTAACATTTGATATTGGTTTTAATTTTTGAAATCAAAATTAGTGTGAAGATGTATCTCCCTGCACTAGCATTTACTCCCTGATTAAAACTGAGGCATTAGCATACTTCCATAGGTTTACTAACCATTTGTGTATGTTTCTGTGGATAGCTTGTTCATGTCTTTTGAAAATTGTTTCTATTTCACTGTTTATTTCTTATTGATGTAAGAAATATTTATAATTTTCTATCTCAGGTACATGAAGAGAGTCTTCTACTACTTTGAAATTTTCATTTAAAAAGTACTGACTTTAGTCAATCTGGATATACTTTCGGATGGCAGGAAATAGGGATTATATTAAAAAGTTGCTGTCTAAAAACCCTTTTATTCTGAACATAATGCTAATACATATATATAATACTAACATATATATACACATGATATATATGTTATATATTTCTGTTATATCTATGCATGGTTCTGTTTTGGAACTCTCTATTCTGTAACTTTTAGACAACCTCTCTATTCATTTGTTGATACCAGAAAGTATTTGTTATTATATCTTGTTAGTAAACCTTGATTTTTTCTTGGCCAACTTTCCCACTTTCTGCTTTTAGTTCAGGAGTGCAATGGAAATGTTTTTTAGTTGCATGCACATACATACACTCACTACCACCACCCCACCCCCACCACCAACAATATGACCACCACCAGCAGCACAAAAATTGGAATTGCACCAAATTATAGATTAATGTGGAAACTTTTAACAATGTAATATGTATATTCTTTAAGTTTTTGTACTGATTCAATTTATTCTATAATTTTTTCCATAAATACAGTAAATGTTATCTTATATCTCCAAGTATATATGTGTGTGTGTGCATATCCCTAAGTTGTTTGTTTTTTGAAATTCTATTTTCTGTCTTCTAACTTGCATTGTTTTTTTAAGAAACATGCTGTTTGTTTTTATCCTCATTGTGTAGAGAATATCTTTTCTTTCTGCTGTTTAAGATTTACTCTCTGTATTAGTCTGTTCTTACACTACTATAAAGAACTGCCCGAGACTGGGTAATTTAAAAAGGAAAAAGATTTAATTGACTCACAGTTCCACATGGCTGGGGAGACCTCAGGAAACTTACAATCATGACAGAAGGGGAAGCAAAACACGTCTTTCTTCACATGATGCCAGGAAGGAGAAGTGCTGAGCAAAGGGGGACACGCCCCTTATAAAACCATCAGATCTTGTGAGGACACACTCACCATCATGAGAACAGCATGAGGGTAACCACCCCCATGATTCAATTACCTCCCACCGGGTCCTTCCCATGACATGTGGGGATTATGGGAATTATAATTCAAGTTGAGATTTGTCTGGGAACACAGTCAAACCATATCAGTCTCTCTCCTTGGGGTTCAGTAACTATAGCCTGATAAATCTTCTGATGGGTATTTTTATCTTTAACTGGCTTGGGATTTGTTGTGATTCTCAAATCTGAGAATTTAGATTTTCTTTCATGATTATTGACACATTCTCAGCCAATATATGTTTTTCTATTGTTTGCCTCTTATCTATTCTCTAATTCTACAGCTTTAATTGGAAGTTTATTTATTCTCATTGTAATCTCAATAACCCTTTTTTAGGGGGGTTGTTTGAGCAATGGTTTTTAAAAATTATTTCAATAGTTATTGGGAAACATGTGGATTTTGGTTACATGGAAAAGGTCTTCAGTGATGATTTTTGAGATTTTGAGGCACCCATCACCTAAGCAGTGTACACTTTACCAGTGTGTAGTCTTATATCCCTTACCCTACTCCCATCCTTGCCCTGAGTCCCCAAAGTCGATTATATCATTTTTATGCCTTTGCATTCTCATAGCTTAGCTTCCACTTTCAAGTGGGAACATACAATATTTGATTTTCCATTCCTGAGTTACTTCACTTAGAATAATGATCTCCAATTCCATTCAAGTTGCTGCAAAGGCCATTATTTCATTTCTTTTTATAGCTGAGTATTATTCCATGGTGTGTATATACCACATTTTCTTTATCCAGTTGTTGCTTGATGGGCATTTAGGCTGGTTTTATATTTTTGCAATTGTGAATTGTGCTGCTATAAATATGCGTGTGCAAGTGACTTTTTCATATAATGACTTATTTTCCTTTGGGCAGATACCCAATAGTGGGATTGCTGGATGGAATGGTAGTTCTACTTTTAGTTTTCTAAGGAATTTCCATACGGATTTCCATATTAGTTGTACCAGTTCACATTCCCGACCAAGAGTTTAAAAGTGTTCCTTTTACAGCACAGCCATGCCAACATCTATTCTTTTTTTATTTTTTAATTGTGACAATCCTTACAGAAGTAAGGTGGTATCTTACTGTGGTTTTAGTTTGAAATTCTCTGATCATTAGTGATGTTGAGCATTGTTTCATATGTGTGTTGGCCATTTGTGTATTTTCTTTTGTAACCTCAGTAAATCTTAATCTTGTTTCTATTTTCAAACATTTATCCCTCTGTTTTGCATTCAGGTCTATTTCACTTTTAGTAATTCCCACTTCTGTTTAGTTGAACCTACCTGTAACTGCAATTTCAAGGGCACATGTGCAAGTTTTTTCATATAGGTAAACCTCGTGCCACAGGGGTTGCTGTACAGATTATTTCCTCACCCTGGTATTAAGACTAGTGCCCATTAGTTATTTTTCCTGATCCTATCCCTCCTCCCAACCTTCACCCCCTGGTAGGCCCAGTGTGTGTTGTTCCCCTCTATATATCCATGTGTTCTCATCATTTAGCTCCTACTTATAAGTTAGAACATGCAGCATTTGGTTTTCTGTTCCTGTGTTACTTTGCTAAGGATAACAGCCTACAGCTCCATCCATGTTTCTCCAAATGGCATGATGTTGTTCTTTTTATGCCTGCATCGTATTCCACAGTGTGTCTGTACCACATTTATCTCTATTTTTAAGTTCCTTGATTATATTTTTCTTTTGGGAAAGTTGTGCTTTGCTCTTTATCATTTTCTTCCTGTCATTGCTGATGGCATCTTTTCCTTTCTTATGTTTTATATCTCTTCTCTTATCTATTTTAATATTTTAGGAATATTTTCTACTTATAAATATTAGAAAATTACGTTATGTGAATTTAGGTGGTACTGATAATTCTAGGAATGATTCTGGTAGCACTGAAACAAAAGACCTTTGTTGTTGTGTACTTTCTACTTTTGAAGTGATAGTTTGTACTTAATAGGACTTTATATGTGGCATTTCTGGACGAGTCCCACCGGAAAAGCACCAAATTAGTTAACTCTGCCAAGATACTGAGGACATTACTGACCTGAGACTGATTTATGTAAATTTCTAGATTTAGAGTAATTTAAAACCACACAGATAGGATATTATAAATTTGAACCCAAATCTAGATGTTAAGTGTGAAATGTATTCAGCAACTTAATTCTTCCATCTGTCTTAGTAGCAGGTATTACTCTATATCCAGGAGCCTCAGAGAAGTTAAATAACTTGCCTAAAATAACACAGTTGATAAATGATTAAATTGGAATGTAAGCATGGGCAGTCCAATGCTGAAGTTTACAGTTTTAACTGCCATAATATTAGTATTTAATAAATATTTTAATCCATTAGTTCCATTAATCTCAGTACCTATTCAATTACTACGTGATTTTTATAAAAACACTCACATTTTGTTTGGGGGGAATAATATACAAATATATACTTTACCTGTATAAATGTCAAGAGCAATTTACTTTTAACATGAAAACGGAAATATTGTCTGAGTAAAATATGTTTGTGCCTATCCACTCCCTTTTTAACATTTTGTATTTATATAATCCAATGTATTCTTCCTCTTGATCTTCAGAATACTATGAAATATGAAAATGCTCTTACATTTTAAGTTAAAATTTCCATTTTTCCATGATTTTAGCCAATTTATCTATAATTTCACTAAGAGCTTTATTTGACATGAAGAAAGGTTAAAGCAAATAAACCTTGAATACATTCAAATGATTACATTATCAGTAATTCCATACTTTTTGAATGTATAAAAATACATCATTATGGTGAGTGCAAATAGTTTACTTCAGTCTACTGTATACAAATGAATGCAGAGTAAATAATACAGCATACGCACAGATAGAAGTAGATTGTAAGTTGTAGAAATACAACCAGAAGCCTAGAGACATGTCTTCAAATGATATACTAAAAAACAAGAGTTCCACTTGAGTAGTCAAATAGTTCTTGTACTTCATACTAGAAGCCCTGACTTAAAAGACAGTGCACACATGAGCAAACCAAGTGGAGTTCTTCTGAAAGAGGATAGAGCGCTGGAGCGTAAACCACAACATCTTGCGGACACTCCTTAAATAGCAGCAGGATTATGAAACTTAAAATGAAATTGAAAGAAAATAACTGCACAAAAGTAGGCTTCAGTATGTACATAAAGCTGAAAATGGAAAAAGACATTGCTCATAGAAAAAGGATGACTCAGGTTTAACACATCACATTACCAAGTGGTAACCAATAACACTTAGTTTTTCAATTATTATACGTGAAGGTTGGCCCATATTTTCTACATGCACAATAAGAATAGTTATTGTAAAAAATGTATCGTAAAATAGTTGAGAAAATGGAAGATCCAAGGTGAAAGATTCTCTCAGCATCATAGGAAATCTTCCTCATTTGATATTGTCTATATTTATTTCATAGGAAAATGTGTTCTTATACTTATGAACAATGTCTTAACTGTACCTGTGTCATAGGGTCTCTAAAAAAGATAGGATCCATTTTTGATTAAAGACTCCTTTATTCTAACTTGCATATTGGGATCAACTTTCTGGTATTTTCATTTGAAAACTTTGAAATTAAATATACGTTCAGTTTAATATGAAATAAATGGCATTATATTATCCTAGATCAAAAATTTCTTGTAAAATCAGAGATTTTTTTTCCAAGTTTCAACAACTCTGTGAGATGATATATTTAGATGAGGTAAAAAGAGAATTAAATGTGAATTTCCTTGATATTAGATTAGTAATTTTGAATTGGGACAGTGAAAGTTTAGGTTAGCTGTTAATTTATTAATTCTAGAAGGATTTATTAAACCCCAAATACCATTTACTGGAGATAAAAAAAATAAATAGGGTTAGTCATTATCCTCAAAAAGTTCACAAGCAAATAGGTATGAAAAGCCAAGATAGTTAATTTATAATACATTACAGTTGCTATAATAGTTAAATTTCAGTGTACAGAAAAATAATTGCATATCTCTAACTATACAGTTTTTTACTACCAGACCTTGCTTATTTTCTTCATGAAATTTTTCAAAGCATTGTATTAAATATTTCGTTGTTCACTTGTCTTTCCATTTAGATTTTAGTCTATAATATCAATCGGTGGGGAATAATAATGTTCAATTAACATATCAAACACAAGATATGTTTTTAATACTACATTCACTTACTTGGTTCTGAAACCAAGCACAAGGTTTCTAATGACTTAAAGCAATCAAGATGTAGGTTTCTGAAGCCACACCTTCTCCTGCACGGCAATGTGATAGGAGCCACATGGTTATGCCAGTGGAGTCTGTACCATAGGAGAAACACCCTGGAATTATGGAGCTGGGGGCTTATATAGAAGTCACAACACAGTTACCACCCTCTCTTCTGGATCTCTCCAAAAAGATAAGGGGAGGTATCTGGTTTACAATCCTTTGGAATGTAGACACATAGCTGCAGAAATAAATCTCTATATAATTCTGGACTTCTCTATCTATTCAGACACCCTTTAACATCCAAGTATTGTCATGTAACCCTGGTTTCCAGTAATTTTTCCTCAGAAACCTCTGACCATGCAGAAACTGAAAAAAAAATTCATATTGCTTCTCAACTCTAAGGGAGTAAAAGACAATGACATACAGAATAATTTAAAGGTATGTGTGGTCACAAACTAACTCCAATTTTTCCCATTCTTCCCTGTCTTATCTTACTGCTTGAAATATCACCAATGAATGTCATTTATTTAGATTGTTTTGCCCGTGACTTGCCTTATACTTAAAAGATTCAAATAAAAATGGCAAAGCAGAAATTAAACTTACTAATAATTTATTGCAATTTGTCCATTTTCACTTGTGACACATGAAATAAGTGTATATGCACAGAAGCAGAGAGAGACAGAATAAAAGAGTAAAAAAAAAAAAAGAATGATGTGGGAGCCAAATATACTCCCTCTCCAAATATTTCACAAGATTTCCTGGGCTAGCCTATGTGGAGTCACATAAATGTTCCTATTGATATAGATATATATTTTCCTGTTGATTTTAGGAAATACTCATATACTTTTAATGTCTGCGAAAAAATAGAACCAGAAATAGAATATGGAATCCCAGTTATGCTCCCTCTGTCATGACCCTAGACCATGTTGAATATGACTCTATATATGACCCATATAGAACATGACCGTGGGCCATATTCTATAGGATTATTTTTCATGACTCACGAAATTCTAGGTTTGGACTTCATGGTAGTCCCTGATATTAAAAATTGTACAGTTAGACTAGACAAAATTGTGAAGGTTTCGCTAGATGCTATTTAAAATAATTTTCCACTCAAATAATGTATATATATGCTTATATTATTATTAAGAAACAAAGCCAGGGAAAATTTTCTGAAATGATAGAAACAAAGTCATTATATTAAGAAACAAATCAGGGAAAATTTTCTGAAATGACAGAAAGATTTAGTAATGTTCTTTAAAGTATTGTTACTTTTTTACTATGTATGTATTACACATTTTATAAAACAGTTTGTTATTTTGCATGGATCTTAGTTTTTCAAATTGTGAGCAAGGATCTTGGTAATAAAATTTGTATTTACTCTCCAATGATCCTTTAATTGTTTTTAGGGAATGAATACCATTGCTGATTAATCAGCAATGTTACACCTAAGCACATAGAGAATTACATTTTAATAAACCTAAACATAATGAAATATTTGCTACCACTATTTGAAGTTACATATTCACACTTAAGAAGTATTATACTCAAGTGAGAATCTTATTAGAAGATTTTACAACATTTAATAAATGTTAAATAATGATATCTTAAGATCGTGAAAGTGAACATCTGACTGTTGTAATTGCAAAATAAATTTCTCTACATGTTAGGGTAAACCATTAATTATCTTTGGCAACTGGTAAAAAAAACAAAAACAAAAACAAAAACAAATAAACCTATGTAAATTCTTTTCTGTAAGCTCAGCTTCCCTAGTATCTTAAATGCATTATGAAACTGTTTTTTGCAAAAACAGAATTTAAAAAAAAGAAACACACAAACCACACCCAAGCACTTATACACACACACACACACTCACACACAAACAAATAAACACATACTTCTACAATGAATCAGACAGTAATTTAGGAATTGTCTTAATTAATTCTAGTTTACATAACTCTCACTTCTCTATTATATATACTATTATTTGATTCAGATGATTACCATTAGGAAAGTAATCAAAAGACAAACTGTTGTAAGCAGAATTCTAAGATAGACCCCAAGATTTTTGGCCCCTGATGTACAAACCCCACAAAATTCTTCTAGACTGAGTATGAGTAATTTCCTCTCATGACAATTTTAAGTTATGTGGCACAATTGACTTTGAAAAAAGGAGATTTTCTAATGCATGCCTGACTTAATCAGAACTCTGCTTTTAAAGAAAGTAGAGTATTCGTTTTCCAGCTGATCACAGAGGGATTTAGAGATGAGTATCATGAGAAGCATTCAGCCAGAGGAAGATTTTCCATTTCTGGCTTTGAAGACAGAAGATCCCAAGAATTTGAGAGCAGCCTCTAGGAACTGAGAATGGCCTCATCTAACAGCCAGCAAGGAAACTGACACCAGTTCTACAATCAGCAGGAAATGAAATCTACGAACAACCTCAATAATCTTGGAAGCAAATTATTCTCCATAGCCTCTAGAAAGGCAGGCCTTCCAATACCTCAGCCTGTGAGACCTTAAGCAGAGGAAACAGCTAGCTTTTGCCTAGGCCTCTGACATTCAGAACTGAAACTAATAAATGGATGTTGTTTTAAGTTTCTATGTTTGTGGTAATTTGTTATGTAGTAATAGGAAAATGATACAAGAGGAAAAAGAAAGCTTGCAGGGTAAACTTCAAAAATCTTATAAAATAAAACTTTGTCAGATGGTATGTTATATCAAGTTGGCCAATCTAAAAATAATGATTAGGCCGGGCGCGGTGGCTCAAGCCTGTAATCCCAGCACTTTGGGAGGCCGAGACGGGCGGATCACGAGGTCAGGAGATCGAGACCATCCTGGCTAACACGGTGAAACCCCGTCTCTACTAAAAAGTGCAAAAAACTAGCCGGGCGAGGTGACGGACGCCTGTAGTCCCAGCTACTCGGGAGGCTGAGGCAGGAGAATGGCGTAAACCTGGGAGGCGGAGCTTGCAGTGAGCCGAAATCCGGCCACTGCACTCCAGCCTGGGTGACAGAGCGAGACTCGGTCTCAAAAAAAAAAAAAAAAAAAAAAAGATTAAATTAAAACAACGAATTGGTGAAAAGTTATGATTCCCATTTAATAGATTTTGTAGCATTATTTTTGTTCAATGCTAGGATGGTTTTGTAATCTATTGATAGATTCATAAAATTATATATATTTTTAAAACTTTTATCAGTTTTTTCATTTTTATATCTAAATACTTTAAGAAAATTCTACTGTCCCAACTTGATTTGAAATTTTAAGGGTCGTTGATTAATAGTAAAGAAAGGTAGGAATGGAGTCCTTAAAGAGTCACTGGGTTTTTGACTCCTTATAGTATTGCTCATGTTATAGCAATATAAAATTTTAGCTGCAATGCATCCTACTACATTTAAATACTGGAGACTGTCACTAACTTTTAAATTGTAATGTAGAATCAAAAAAGTATTAATCCTATTTAACAAAATCACTCCCTAGTTATCTTCTGGCTTCATGTGATGATTTGACTGTCAAGTCAATGGACAATCCTATGTTTAACTTTTGTCCTCTTTTCTAGGAAACATACAAAAGTCTCCTGTAAAACAAAAAAGCACGATGTTTTTAATGCTCATTTTTTTTTTAACCTGGGCATATCAGGAGCAAGTCTTGGTTTCAACCAAAATCATTAGGTTTTACTATATGATAAGTAGATAAAAGATTAATATATAAATTTACTGAATGTTAAAATAATGGGTACTAGAATTAAGGGGTATTAATTAACAAAAATGGTATCCACTTTTGTCCTATTTGTCTCTCTCTCTCTATATATATATATTTTCTTGTTTGTTTGTTCATTTGTTTGTTTGTTTTTGGTTTTTTTTTTTGAAACACAGTCTCCCTCTGTCAGTCACCCTGGCTGAAGTGCAGGGGTACAACATCGGCTCACTACATCATCTGCCTCGGGGATTCAAGCGATTTTCCTGCCTCAACCTTACAAGTAGCTGGGATTACAGGCACCTGCCACCATGCCCAGCTAATTTTTGTATTTTTAGTAGAGTGGGAGTTTCACTATGTTTGCCAGGCTGGTCTTGAACTCCTGACCTCAGGTCATCCTCCTGCCTCGGCCTCCCAAAGTGTTGGGATTACAGGCGCAAGCCATGGCGCCCAGCCATTTGTCTCCATATTTTGTTAGTTGATTTTCATCATTTATCAGTGGAACTCTAGGGTCAATGTAAGTAAAATCTTTGTTAAACCAAAGATAATTTTAAAGGCTTTCCATTGCTTACTATCTATTAGCATTAAATAATTAAAATAGCTCCTGAAGATATCAAATACAAAACCAGAGCATTGCATATCTCTTATGCAGCAATGAGCTTAATTTTTCCCAAAAGAAATTTTAACTAAGAATTTTTATTGTCTTTATCATGTTATATATTCAGATTAAAATGAAAACAACAAAGTGCAAACTAAAGATCATCATCATTTAAAATAGACAATATTATTTTACAATTGCCTAGCTTATTAAATATTTATTAATCAAAAGAATTTTTTCTGCAACACCACAAGTGTTTACTAATAATTATCCAAATAGTAAGACAAATTGAGTGTTTAAAATACCCCCACATCCTACCTCCTGTAAGTTTGTTGTAAAAAGTGCAGGAAAAGATAATAAAACAGCATACTAAATTTTCATCTCCTTCAGAAATAACAATGGGTTAACAACACAGAGTTTTATAAAACTACTTAAACATTTTTAGCTTAGAAATTTAAATTCTGAAAACAGCTTGGCTTACTTCTTTTAGGAGAAAAGTCTCATGCATTTTTATCTATGTCTATGTTATTTAATATTCTACACCTTACTTGAGCTAAGTTTCTATTCTGAAACAAAAATTTTAAAAAGGAATACCACTGAGATACTTTGAGAGTGCACTTTGCCAAATATTATTATGCCCTGGTCATATTTGGGCATTATCATTAGTGTTTTGCTGTAGTCTTATTTTCACTCTTTTTTTAACCTTTGTTATGACCTTGGGCATGGATAAGCTCATTAAAAATTAAATTGCTTATTATAGCCTGGCATCACTTTCCACTTTGATCAGAAAGCACAATAGGTTCCTTGAGTGGATTTACCTATAAAATATTCTAGTAATGAGAACAGAAAAGGCAAGTGTAATAACCTTAATGCTGAAACAAAAGCTGCAGAAATGCTACCAAGAGGGTGATAATAAACATTTTATATGGAGAAAGAAACTATAGATTTGTGATATTAAAATTTGGTTTTCTAGCTTGTTAGGTAAGCATCACAACTTGGAAATCTAGTTGCTTATTTTAGTCATACAAGATTATATTCTGCCACTGTACATATTTTGCTGATAATGTGCTCATACCAACCAACATCCCTCTCCTCTTCACCCCAGGCTGGAGAGTACCATGAACAACCCTTGAGTAATTATACGAAACAGAAAACAATTTAAGTGGGTAGCATTAAAATGAATCCTAAATTGGGTATCTCAATATACAGAAAGCTTTGTTCTTCTTTTTAAAATTCTGAAGCCGTATTTCACAGTTTTGATTGTGCTATAACAATTTAGGTCGGTATAGCTCTATTTCTAGTGTTTTAATGTAACTTACAGTTTTTTACCTTTTCAGCATATGGGAAGAGTAATAAAGTAAAAGCAGGATGGATTATACCATACATTTATAGTAATTATATATGAATTAAAATATTCTGAAAACCTTTACTTGCATTGAAATTCCTCCATATTTACACTTCATCAACTCATTTACATTTGAAAGTTAAAGGATCTGCCCTTGGGATTTGATTGTATAGAGGAATATGAAAAGAATTGACAATAAAAACCATGTTTATGTCTACTCACTGTCTTTGAATGTATTTATATTAACATGGAGAAGAGAAAACTTTTCAAGTTATTTCCTTTAATGCTGAAATAAAATGTATTCTAATCAGAGTATAAAATGTGCTATTATTTAAATAAAAACCTTAATACTGTTCAACACAAATTGCTGATTGTGACAAAATGCTTGGACTCCTCAAAGTACATCATAATCAAATCACTACTCTTTTAACATTAAGTTGAGGCCTATCAAACAAGCAAGGCCTACTGTGTGCTTAGGAGTTTCTGAGATAATAAAATGAATATAAGCTATTATAAATCAATGATGTTTAAATCAAACACTGAGATAAAATGCACTTCTATTATTAATGATCAAATGAATTTTGACTTGTAATTCACTTTGTATTCCAAATATATGATAAAGGAATTTGAGCAAAGCAAATACTTATCATTCATATATTGCATCCTTCCGGGGCCACACATTTTTCTGGCATGAGTATGTACTTACAGTCCCATGGAGTATTTACTCTGGGTATTTGTTGGCACTAAAATATGATTTATTTCTAATTTCTAGTAATTTTATTACTGTTGTCCAAAATTTAGATGCAATATGTATTACTAGTTTTTACATACATAAGTAATCATTTTAAAACATTCAATGTTTATGACATCTTACAGTAAAGAGAATAAAGATAGTCAACTACAGCTAGAGCCAGAGATGTAGATTTGGAATTCATTTACAAAGACAAAGGCCACAGCAGTCCATTCTATGTTCCCATGGAGTTGCTACCTTCCATATATTCACCTATCCTCGCATTATAGTGGAACTATCATGAGTTTTAATTATAAATAATGCTATAACATTTATATTCTTGTTTTATATTTATAGCTTTTTACCTATGGTGGCATTTGCTCCATAAGATATATTAGCAATCAGCCAGGCACGGTGGCTCAAGCCTGTAATCCCAGCACTTTGGGAGGCCGAGGCGGGCGGATCACGGGGTCAGGAGATGGAGACCATCCTGGCTAACACGGTGAAACCCCGTCTCTACTAAAAAAATACAAAAAACTAGCCGGCGAGGTGGCGGGCGCCTGTAGTCCCAGCTACTCGGGAGGCTGAGGCAGGAGAATGGTGTGAATCCGGGAGGCAGAGCTTGCAGTGAGCTCAGATCCGGCCACTGCACTCCAGCCTGGGCAACAGAGCAAGACTCCGTCTCAAAAAAAAAAAAAAAAAAAAAAAGACATATTAACAATCATTACATTTCATGGTGAAAAACTATATATAGATTCTAGTTCTTTAACCTACTGGTAAATTGATCAATAAAGCCATTTTATTAGTTTGCAGCGACATGAGCAAAGGAAAAATGATAACATGTTTATTATTTTCTCAATATTGTTACTTTATATGACAGTAGCAAACAAAATCTATTATTACTTGAATTAAGGTATATTTTTGTTTTATTTTAATTTTACAATATGTTTTCTATACCATTTGTCTGCATGTCTACTACAGTCTAGAATATTTTATGAAATTAGATGAAATGTACTTAGCCTCTTTTGTAACATGCTCTTTCTACAAGTATAAATTAGTCCTGAGGCTTTTATTTCCCATGTTTTGATTTCAGCAATGTTTTAAGGAGTTGAAGCAATCGGACTGTAGCTCATTTTTCTCCCCTTACCTGTGGGACATTCCCAGAGAAGAAAGGCAGATGACCCAGGCTAATCTTCCTGAAAACATGCTGATAATTGGACCTCTTGGCAAATGGACTAATTATATTGCTATGAGGAGAGTCTTTATCTATGAAATGCTTAAGCAGACTGCCTGCAGTGTAGGGTTGCTTTTGGAAAGCAAACCTAGAATCATTGGATTTATGAGACACTCTACTTGGAAAATGTCTTGTAAGCTACAACTACACGAGTTACAAGCAAAATTCTCTTTGTGAGGCATCTGACAAATCTCCTTAGAGATTTCATCCATCATTCCAACCAGAAATCACATGTCCTAAAGCAAAGATCAGTGGTGGTTCCCCGATATCCCAGCCAACTCCCTGCTTCCTCTGTGAATTGCCACTTGTTACTTTAGAATTACTAGAAAGTATTTCATAAGGAATCTGATTCATGAGAATCTGATTTGACAAATCAAACTTTTTTGTGTTAACTCATATATACACATGTGAATGCACATACACATTCACATATTTACAGTAGTATGTTTCTTGTTTTCAACGCCATTTTTCTGCTAACAAAATCTCTTACGTAAAGGTTGAATATGTACATATATAAATATGTGTATATATATAAATATGTACCCTTATGTGCCAAAACTTGTGCTAGGTAACAAATGAGACATTGTAATTAATAATTTCTAATGTAGTGAGTTCTATAGCCTAGGTGCAGAATGAAGAAATATAGAAAAGAGAAACTTTTCTATATTTGAGTTTATTTCTAATTTCTAGTAATTTTATCACTGTTGTCCAAAATTTAGATACAATACCTATTACTAGTTTTTACATGCATAAGTATGTACATACTTATGTTTTGTTCCAAATTAGATACATAACATAAGCTATAAATTGACATAAGCTACATTTTATGGAGACTTAGGGATAGTTTATTCCTAGCCCAAATGTACTAATAAAGATATCATTACCACCAGTGGGGTTCTACATTTATTAAAAAAAAAAGTAGCATAGCCTCTTGTGGTGGGCATTGAAGAGTAAGAAACTTTATTTGAAGATTGGAAAATCATCAATCAATTGCAATGTGTTGGTGGGTCATTTCATAAAATTGTCTTCCATGCAACTGACAAGATAGATAATATATTAAATGAGCCCTTGGTTTTCATTGAAGAAGTCAGGAAATAAAATGTCTGTTAACATTGGCTGAATTTCAAAGGGTACTACAAGATGAGTTCAGAAAAGCAAGTCCTTACAAATACAATTTTAAACAAATTCAATGAGCCTCTGTTTTGGGACTTGCACATTTAAGAGATGTAGCTAATCAACATCTAACTGTGAAAACAAAACTGAGAAGACCATGGTGGGGCAAAATAGAATAAAATCAGTCTCATGGTAAAGACTGAATGAACGTAATGGCCACCATTCCTCTGTTAAATGTTCTAACTCTGATTACATTGCCATCCAGTAAATACTTCCAACTGGTAAAAGTAGTTCAGAGGAAAAAGTCTAGCATACCGTAATTTTGAGTTCAAAGTGTCTGTAAATAAAACTAGAAAGAGACTTTTGCTACAAAACTTCGTGTATGGCTAGTGGCACATGGAGTTGATTGGATAAAGATTTCAGAGAGATGTAATTGGCCAGTGATTGGCCTTGAACACCAAATTCCTGTGGAAAATAGCTTGGGTCCCAAGGAGAGACTTTCTCTATTGCCTTTTTTTCATAGGACCGAGGAGGATATCAATAAAGAATCCAGAAGGCAGAGGCAAGGTTCATAGAAAAGAGTGAACTTTCTATCCTCCCCCAGAGGAATTTCATAATTGTTGTGGAAAAGTATCTGTTCTGAAACTGTCATTCCTCCCCTTTGTGAACAAGACACCTTGTCAAGGTTATCCTCTATTTATTGCATGTGTCCTTTGAATTATTTGGTCCTTAGATCAAGATAAGCTACATGCAGGTCTGACCTGGAAAATGTCTTGTGACTCTGGACATTGATCCTGATGCTACACTGGGACTCATGGACGTACTTCCTGCAGGAGGGGTCTGAGCATATTTGCATGTAAATGGAAAGGAAATGACATTCATGACCAATAGGACTATCTATCTATCTATCTATCTATCTATCATCTACCTATCTATCCTTATCTATCTATCTATCATCTATCTATCTTTCTATCTATCATTTTTATTTTCAAATTTTCATTTTCTCTGTCCCATTGATCTCAAGCTTGGTGTTATATTTGTGGGGGTGAAAAATAATGGTACCTCCAAGGTGTCCATGTTGTAATCTCCAGAACCTGTGAATGTATTACATTACATGGAAAAATAAACTTTTGTCAATATGATTGCAGATATAATTCATTTATGGATCATGGGATGGGGAGAGAATGTTGAATTTTCTAGTTGGACCCATTGTAATCACAAAGGTCTTTAATAGGGAGTTAAAGACCTTTAAGCAGGAGTGTCAGAAGGATATGTGAGGAGAGAAGCAGGAGGGAGAGAGAGAAAAGAGAGAGGGAGAGGAGGGGAGGGAGAAGAGAATGAAGAGGAGAAAGACAAGAGAGTGCTGAAGGGGAAGGGAGCGAGAAAACAAAGGGCAGAAGAGAGAGGAGAAAAAGTGGGCAAGAGATAGGAATGAGATAGAAGAGGAGAGAGAGGGAAGAGAGGAGCAGGGAGGGAGAGGAGAAAATGAGAGGCGAGAGAGGAGGAGAGAAGAGGGGAGAGGGAGAGGTAGAAAGGAGGGGACAGAGAAAAAAGAGAGAAAGGAAAGAAGAGGGATAGAGAGGGGAGAGAAAGGGGAGAGAGAATGGTATTTGAAAATGCTATTCTGTTGCCTCTAAGACAGAGAAAGAAGACAGTAGTCAGAAATGCAGGTGGCCACTAGAAACTACATAAAGAATAAAATGGGCGTTGCCTCCTTGAACCTCTTTCTAGAGGAAAGGTAGCCCTATTGATGCCTTGACTTTAGGAATTCTGACCTCTAGAATGGTAGAATACTGAGTGTGTAGATAAAAGATTGTGGTAATGTGTTATAACAATGGAAAACTAATATGACTTTCCATTCTCATTCCTATGGTAAATTATACTTCCCCACTATATGATGTCCTTCTTGACAATGTGACTTGCTTACATTAGTAAAACATGAGCAGAAATGCAATGCCCCTCCAAGAAGCTTAAAAGCTCTCACATTTCTACTGTGTTTTCTTAGGCTTTGTGTGTCACAAGAACAGCAGTGTTCCAGATAGGAACAGCACCATTAACCTGGGCTCCTCAGTGAAGAGTAAAACTATACATGAACCACAGTGGTTCTAAATATGAATGTGAATTAAACCATGCTGTCATTCTTCACTTGCTATAAAGTTAGTTTGGCCAGACGTATAGGATAATTAGGACAGAATGGAGATCTTTCTCCAAATTTTCTGTCTTTACATACAAGATTTATATGCATTGCCTTTCATATTTGTTTTTACTTCAGCACAATTTTCCAAATGTTTCATTATATATGTTATAAACATTTCTTGATATTTTCACTAGATGTTACTCTTTCATACCTCCTTATCTGCAATTCTTGGTACATAAGAAAAAAGAAACATGAATTTGACTTTACATAATTTGAAGCCTATGTGTATAAAAATAGATTAGAAGCCCTTGCATTTCATTAAATGTCTTTTCCATTGTGCTTGACATTCACACCCTTGTGTAATCCCTTCTACTTGAATGCGGGATGGACCTAGTGACTCACTTTTAAGAAAGAGAGTACAACAAAAAGTGATGGAATGCCACTCTGAATTGTGGTACAAGAAGATTATGAATTCATCTTACTTGTTCCAACATTCTCCCTGGGTTCAACCTAGGGGAAGTCGGTTGCCATATTGTGAACCGTCCTATGGAAAGATCCACATAGGCCATGTGGATTGTGGTCGTTTGTGGTCTCAGGTCTTTACCATGTGGGTTTAGGCTTGGAAATGAGTCACCCCCCCCCGATTCAAGACTTGAGATGACTGCACCTCTAGCCAACAACTTAATTGCAGCATTGGGAGAAACTCTGAGCCTGAGGACTCAGCTAAGCTACATGTAGATTTCAGATGCATAGAAATTGTGAGATAATCAATGCTATGGTTTACGTTGCTAAGTTTTGGGATCATTTCTTATGCATTGATAAATAGCTAATATATATTTTGGTACCTCAAAGTACTGTGTTGACATAACAAATACCTAAACATTTGGAAGTATTTTGGGGATTAGCATTGGGCAGAGGCTGAAGAGATTTTGCGAAGCATGTTAAGAAAAGCCTGTTTCTTTGAACAGATTCAGTAGAAATCTTGACATTGAGGAAGTCAATGAAGTTCAAAAGGAGACAAGAATGAGGAACATGTTTTTGGAAACTGGAGGATGGGGGATCTTTGTTCTAAAGGGATAGAAGGCTTAGAAATAGTATTACCTTCATTAACATGGAAAGTATAAAATGTGGGGTGATCTAGCTCAGGAGATTTCCAAGCTAAGTATTCAAAATGCTACTTGCTTTCTTTTTGATGCTTATTCTAAAATGTGGAAGGAGAGAAATAAATTGAGGAAAGCACCGTTAACTAATGGTAACTAGGGGTTAGTTTTGAAATTTCTCAGCCTCTCCATATTGCAAAAGAGGTGAAAATTAACAAATGGTTTTTGAGTAAATTTCAAATCCAGGTCACTCTCACAGAAAATGTGAAAAATGTTTGTTGTTTTAACCCACTACATTTTGGGGTAATTTGTTATGCAGTAATGAACGACTAATACAATCATTCAGCTGGTGGCTCTATGTGACCAGAGGATTAACTATGCTGTCAAATTCCTCTAAAAATAATCATCCCTAGTAGTGTCTAATACTAAGAATTGAAGAATGCTAATACCTTTGCTTAAGGTACCATATCTCATCACCTCAAAAATCACTTAAACTCTCGCTCACTCTCTCCTATTTCCTCTCAGAACCAAAGCTATGATTCAAGCATGGATAGTTGTTAGATCTAAATGATTAGTTTTTGTCAAGGTGAACGTGACCAATAAAATATCTTCCCTTTTGTTTCTTACAAGATGAACAATAAGAGGTGACTTAAACATTTTTCTCATATCTCATGAATGATAATAATTTGTTCCATATAAAGTAAAATCAACTTAGGACAAAATGGAAGGTTAAATCTCATTTTGCCCACTTTCTCCCATGATTACATTCTTCCATTTACTCTTAGAATTCTTCCATTACTCTTAGGAAATTTTTACAGTTCCACATGGTGTAGTTGGCACTCACTGTAAAGTAATGTCTGGTTTATACTGCAGACAGGCCTTCTTGAAGCTTTCTTCTGACTGGAATGTTGATAAGAATTTTCCATTAGTTTGGGAACGTGTGCTAACCACTGAATATAAATATGGAGGCATGGAATGGAAGGTGATGAATAAGGGGAGTTGAGGTCAAGGAATACTGTGGAGTAGTATCAATAGGAGCAAAATGGGAATGGGTGGATAACAAGGTAGCTTTCATTTGGCTTGAAAGAAATACCCTT